>NW_027016543.1:300000-500000 GCF_036934945.1 Oncorhynchus masou masou
TAGTCCATATGTATAAGTGAACATGTAATTGAGTACGTGTGTGTTCATATCCACTTTATAGTGTTCAGATATTTTTACCGTTCCCATACTTTATTTTTTTCGTAACTTGAAGTCCCTGTAGAATTTGGTACAGCCATGGAGTTATGGAGCTGTCTCGGAATAGCTGTCCATCTATAAAGAGTTTGTCCACAATGAGAAAGGCACGGTTACCCCTCTCTCTCTCGGTTTCCTCTGTACAGGATACAGTCTCTTGCGACGTTCGTTTGTCTCACATGGAAATTGGTCATTGAGACCGAATTTGGCCTCTTTAAGTTCCCTTCCCCTGCTTTTGATCAGCTCCTTTTGTTACTAGTTTTCAAATTCTGCGACGATTGGACAGGGACCCTTGGTCTTGTCACTTTGAGCTCCAAGTCTGTGTACACGGTGGAAAGCCACCTGGTTTACAGTCTCTAGAAGAAATTTCAAGGCGGATTGCATGAATTCTCTGGTCGCGCCCTCTGAATTTTGGTTGCGTCCTCAGGAATCCCAGAAAATATTAGATTTTCACGCATTCTACGACTTTGTATGTCTAGCAGCGACTCCTTCAACACCCTGTTTTCCCTGAGTAGACAATCCATTTTAGAATCGTGGATTTTCACCTTGGCTGTGAGTGCCTTGTTCTCTCCTTGGAGCATGAGAATTTCCCTCTGGCTAAACTCCAAACTCCCCCGCAGCCCTAATACCTCCTCACACAACTTTTCCAATGTTGCATGGATTCCAGCCAGAACACTAGCCTCTACTTCAACGGTAAGTCAATTGTCTGTGTCTGTAGATTAATCTGTTTTTCTTTTTTTTGTCAGGTTAGAGTTATTTTGTGAGGTAGTAGGATCATTCCATGATGGAGTATGATGGAGTATGTTGTTCTTCCATAGCTTAAAGCTATTGGTACTCGTCGATTACCCTCAGGATCTCCTTAGTATCCAGGTTGGCTCATTACTGCAACTAGTTGTTTTTCAAAAGTTTTTCAAAATGTGTCTTTCCCACGACGATGGCCGGTGTCTGGAGTTCAGCCACCTAGCACTGTTGTTTGGTTAGAGGTGTTTCCTAGCTGTTAAAAGCTAAACGCATCGCGGAATCCACGCAAAAACAAATACAGTAAACCTTTGTCAGGTCAAAATAATCTGGACTGCATAGTCTCAGTAGGTACTGTATGTCCAGAGAAAGGTTTATGTGAACACTGGAACACTGCTGTCACGATTGTCGTAATGATTAGACCAAGGCGCAGCGTGAATAGACTTCCACATATTTTTAATGAACTTAAACTCACTGAACTGAACAAACCAACCAACCAACCAAAAAGGGCTGCCTAAATATGATCCCCAATCAGAGACAACGATAAACAGCTGTCTCTGATTGGGAACCATATCAGGCCAACATAGACATACAAAACCCCTAGACATACAAAACCCATAGACATACACAAACCCATAGACATACAAAAACCCTAGACATACAAAAACCTAGAGTACCCACCCTAGTCACACCCTGACCTAACCAAAATATATAGAAAACAGAGTTATCTAAGGTCAGGGCATGACAACTGCATTTAATCTTTATTGCCAATGTAAAGATTCTGAAATGACCCAATGATCTGCAATAGTGTGAACAAAATAGTCAAACAGAGTCCTCATGGAATGGGTATAGGTGGTGCCAGGAGATTTCCTGGTCTAATCACGGAGTCAAGAAGAACTCCTAACCCAGCCATATGCATAAAGGCCAGGGCTAGGAGTTTCCCCTGTTTTAGGGTTTGTAGACTCACCGTCCTCCACAGTGTTGAGTTGACCTCGCGGTACTGCACCTCGTACTGCAGCGTCATCCAGCCCATTGACACGTCTGCGGAGTGTGGCGGTTCCCAGCTCAACATGATATCAAAGTGGCTCCCGGTTAGACCCATATTCAGCAGGGTCCAGTTCAGCGCTATTGGAGGGTCTGGTTCCACTGGAACACATTTAAAACCACATTAGGTTCACCACTTGAAATGCAGAATGGCACATCAAAAATGTAGTATATTCTAGTATAGAAAACATTAGGAACACCTAATCTTTCCATGACAAAGACTGACCAGGTGAATCCAGGTGAAAGCTAGGAGCCCTTATTGATGTCACTTGTTAAATCCACTTCAATCAGTGTAGATGAAGGGCAGGAGACAGGTTAAAGAAGGAATCTTTCAGCCTTGAGACAATTTAGACATGGATTGTGTATGTGTGCCATTCCGAGGGTTAATGGGGAAGACAAAATATTTAAGTGCGTTTGATGGTAGGTGGCAGGCACACTCAATGCTGCTGAGTTTTCACGCTCAACAGCTTCCCGTGTGTATCAAGAACGGTCCACCACCCAAAGGACTTCCAGCCAACTTGACAAAACTGTGGGAAGCATTGGAGTCAACATGGGCCAGCATCCCTGTGGAACGCTTTTTTTTGGGGGGGGGTGTTCCTAATGTTCGGTGTATAAAATTCAGTATCTTCACAGTTAATTTTCCAATGATAAAAAAAGTTATTAGGGTTTAAAATATGGGAGATGAGTGTAGGGTAGCTATTGGTAGCTATGAAAGGAGGAATAACTGTGGTTTAGGAATACAGGGGCCAGGCTAACCGATGTCTTCCACAGTGAAGATGACCTCGTCATAGAGAATGTCCTGATCGCCAGAGCGGAGCTGGACACTGTAGGTCATCCAGACCTTCGTGTAGCTTTCATTGAAGAAGCACTCGTTTGTCCTGTCAGCGTAGCGAGGACATTCACCCCACTCTTTGGGAGATATGCTGCAGGCAAGGGGAGACAACATAGAGGTTTTAATAATGTGCTGATGAAACAAAAGACTGACATCATTCAGCTGACATAATTTAGATAAGAGGGAGAGACTCTCATTCATTTAAGAACTACAAATTATTTCAGAAGAAAAACTATTTGGCTCTCAAATATTTAATTTATTTAATTTATGCCCCAGAATGTTTATCTCTCCCCTAATTAGGGAATATTTTTTCTCTCACTTCCTATCATTAATGTAGTAGAATAGCCGCAGGTCTCTGGGTTCTGTGAGGTTCTGGAAAACTCCGACATTCCATCTGCAGCGGAATGTGTTCATGTCATGGGAGACACAGCCAGTGATCTGGGGGCGGATCTGAAAGAGGGCTGAGAGGGAGGCAGAGAAGGGAGGGAGAGAGAGAAGGATTGTTATGTTCTGACCTTAGTTCCTTTGTTTTGTCTTTGTTTTAGTATGGTCAGGGCCTGAGTTGAGGTGGGCAGTCTGTTCTTTTTTCTATGATTTGGGATTTCTGTGTTTGGCCTGGTATGGTTCTCAATCAGAGGCAGCTGTCAATCGTTGTCCCTGATTGAGAACCATACTTAGGTAGCCTGTTTTCACCCTTGAGTTGTGGGTGATTATTTTCTGTTTTCGTATTCTGTACCAGACAGAAATGTTTCTGTCTGAAATTTCATATTCCTCGTCAGAGGAGGACGAAGACAACCATGACAGAATCAACCACCACAACCGGAAAAAGCAGCGTGGTAGAGATCTTGGATGGCAAGGGACCCTACCCTGGGTACTGCGGGAGAATATCGCCACACCAAGGCAGAGCAAAGCCCAGTTCGCCAGCAAAGCCCAGTGCGGTCGATTCCACCTCGCCGCACTGGCCTGGCTACAGGGAGCATCCAGCCAGGTAGCGTTGTGCAGGCTCGGTGCTCGAGTAGGGTTGAGCAAGCTCCAGTGCGCCTCCACGGTCCGGTCTATTCGGTGCCTCCTCCACACACCAGGCCTCTGGTGGCAGACACCGAACCAGGCTGTCGCTCCGTCTCCTCCCTACAGGTGCTCCCGTCTGTCCTGAGCTGCCAGAGTCTCCCGTCTGTCCTGAGCTGCCAGAGTCTCCCGTCTGTCCTGAGCTGCCAGAGTCGCCCGTCTGTCCTGAGCTGCCAGAGTCGCCCGTCTGTCCTGAGCTGCCAGAGTCGCCCGTCTGTCCTGAGCTGCCAGAGTTGCCTGCCAGTCAGGAGCTGCTAGAGTCGCCCACCAGTAAGGAGGGAGGGGGGGTACTGTCACGTTCTGACCTTAGTTCTTTTGTTTTGTCTTTGTTTTAGTATGGTCAGGGCCTGAGTTGGGGTGGGCAGTCTATGTTATTTTTTCTATGATTTGGGATTTCTGTGTTTGTCCTGGTATGGTTCTCAATCAGAGGCAGCTGTCAATCATTGTCCCTGATTGAGAACCATACTTAGGTAGCCTGTTTTCACCCTTGAGTTGTGGGTGATTATTTTCTGTTTTCGTATTCTGTACCAGACAGAACTGTTTTGGTTTCATTTCGTTCTCTTGTTGGTTTTGTATTTTAGTGTTCTGAGTTCTATTAAAGAATATGAACACTTACCACGCTGCACATTGGTCCTCACCTTCTTCCAGCCACGACAAGCGTGAGAGGAGGTGAGCACACACATTCTATATAGATTTTCAAAAAAGTCAAAAGTCAAACTTAAACATGAACACACACCCAGTCTAGTCGACCTATCTACGCCTGTTGATGAGACCATTTACAGGGCTGAGTTGCTCTTCAAGTGTAAGACAAACTGAGCGTAACATAACTCATCCTCGTAACATAACGCCGCATGGTGGACAGCTACGTTTTCCTGGAAGTATCCGCATACCTCTAAATCTGTCAGCCAGACTTTACCGCCCACAGGAATATCGGGGAAAACCCTGCCGTCATCTGTCCTCAGAACTGCACGTACATAGTACACTACATCTGCCGTCATCTGTTCTCAGAACTGCACGTACATAGTACACTACATCTGCCGTCATCTGTTCTCAGAACTGCACTTACATAGTACACTGCATGAAAACTACACTCATAGTAAGTGTTCAGAGATCTGCTGTATCTGCAGGAAAATGACAGCTGGCAATAAAATAGTGCAATTGGAAGTATTTTCTCCGAAGCCAATTACTACTACACCTGAAACGCTGTAATATGATGCATCTTATTACCTTCTGCTCCTAGGGGTCAATTAAGGAAACTATAAATAAGCTGTAGGAAAGACAAATGATCATTCCTATCATGTTTATGACAGCAATATGACATACAGTGGGGCAAAAAAGTATTTAATTAGCCACCAATTGTGCAAGTTCTCCCACTTAAAAAGATGAGAGAGGCCTGTAATTTTCATCATAGGTACATTTCAACTATGACAGACAAAATGAGAAAAAAAATCCAGAAAATCACATTGTAGGATTTTTTATGAATTTATTTGCAAATTATGGTGGAAAATAAGTATTTGGTCACCTACAAACAAGCAAGATTTCTGGCTCTCACAGACTTGTAAGTTCTTCTTTAAGAGGCTCCTCTGTCCTGCACTCGTTACCTGTATTAATGGCAACCGTTTGAACTTGTTATCAGTATAAAAGACACCTGTCCAAAACCTCAAACAGTCACACTCCAAACTCCACTATGGCCAAGACCAAAGAGCTGTCAAAGGACACCAGAAACAAAATTGTAGACCTGCACCAGGCTGGGAAGACTGAATCTGCAATAGGTAAGCAGCTTGGTTTGAAGAAATCAACTGTGGGAGCAATTATTAGGAAATGGAAGACATACAAGACCACTGATAATCTCCCTCGATCTGGGGCTCCACGCAAGATCTCACCCCGTGGGGTCAAAATTATCACAAGAATGGTGAGCAAAAATTGCAGAACCACACGGGGGGACCTAGTGAATGACCTGCAGAGAGTAACACCAGTAACACTCTACGCCGCCAGGGACTCAAATCCTGCAGTGCCAGATGTGTCCCCCTGCTTAAGCCCGTACATGTCCAGGCCCGTCTGAAGTTTGCTAGAGAGCAATTGGATGATCCAGAAGAAGATTGGGAGAATGTCATATGGTCAGATGAAACCAAAATATAACTTTTTGGTAAAACCTCAACTCGTCGTGTTTGGAGGACAAAGAATGCTGAGTTGCATCCAAAGAACACCATACCTACTATGAAGCGTGGGGCTGGAAACATCATGCTTTGGGACTGTTTTTCTGCAAAGGGACCAGGACGACTGATCCGTGTAAAGGAAAGAATGAATGGGGCCATGTATCGTGAGATTTTGAGTGAAAATCTCCTTCCATCAGCAAGGGCATTGAAGATGAAACGTGGCTGGGTCTTTCAGCATGACAATGATCCCAAACACACCGCCCGGGCAACAAAGGAGTGGCTTCATAAGAAGCATTTCAAGGTCCTGGAGTGGCCTAGCCAGTCTCCAGATCTCAACCCCATAGAAAATCTTTGGAGGGAGTTAAAAGTCCGTGTTGCCCAGCAACAGCCCCAAAACATCACTGCTCTAGAGGAGATCTGCATGGAGGAATGGGCCAAAATACCAGCAACAGTGTGTGAAAACCTTGTGAAGACTTACAGAAAACGTTTGACCTCTGTCATTGCCAACAAAGGGTACATAACAAAGTATTGGGATAAATTTATTTATTTATTTACCAAATACTTATTTTCCACCATAATTTGCAAATAAATTCATTAAAAATCCTACAATGTGATTTTCTGGATTTTGTTTCTAATTTTGTCTGTCATAGTTGAAGTGTACCTATGATGAAAATTACAGGCCTCTCACATCTTTTTAAGTGGGAGAACTTACACAATTCTTTTTGCCCCACTGTATCAGGCGAGCGCTGTCCTGGTCTGTCTGTACTATAGTACATGATTATATGAATGTGTTCCCAGAGAGAGGGGAGCTTTCAGGTAAACACTGCTATTTGTTCATAGCCTTGAAGAGGCACTTAGGTCCTTTAGTAATTAGTACCATCTCCCATAATGTGCCACATCAACACCGCTGAGAGGGACAGCACAACAGCAGGTAGAATGACTCTGGCGCCTAGGGAGAATTCACAGCTGTGTGGCTCTTCTGAGGAGAGATGCATACCACTGGCTTGGTTAGCAGCTCATCAGGGTGGCCAAACGTTAAAAATAACTTGTTTACCAGATCCTTTTCTACCAGGAACTTCCTCGGAATGAAAAGGAAAAATCAATCCAACACTTGGCAATGCTCAAGTGTTTCATACTTGCTCAATTGTGTGTGTGTGTGTGCTGTGCACAAATTGTGACTCTACATCCAGACTCCCTATTTTGACTTAATATTTTCAAAATATAAATATGCACATGTATGTGAGTACTTGTGAATGTTCTTGAATGTCCACGTGAGTAAGTGCAGTCTGCCAAGTTGAGGTCACTTTTTTTCACACCATGTGCAGAGCAGATATCACTGGCTCCAACAGGACGTTGAAGCTCAAATTTCAAACAGACCTTTCCAAGAAAACAAGGGTAAAATGTAATTTTGGGCTCCAGTTATTCTAGTGTTCCAGTCGCTGGAAGGTGAACTCTTTTACAAAATGTCCCCCACTTCTGATACAAAATGTCCTCTACTATCTCGTAAATTAGCCTACTCATCTCTCTTCAATCCAACCCGCGAGACATTATTACTATATATTTTTCTCCCCAATTTCGCGGTATCCAATTGGTAGTTGCAATCTTGTCCCATTGCTACAACTCCCGAGGCGAAGGTCGAGAGCCCTGCATCCCCCAAAACACGTACCAGCCAAACCGCACTGCTTCTTGACACAATGCCTGCTTAACCCGGAAGCCAGTCACACCAATGTTTCGGAGGAAACACCATACACCTCGCGACTGTGTAAGCGCCCGGCTTGCCACAAGAGTCGCTAGAGTGTGATGGGACAAGGAAATCTCAGCCTGCTAAACCCTCTCCTAACCCGGACGACGCTAGGCCAATTGTGCGCCAAATCATGGGTCTCCCAGTCACGGCAAGCTGTGACACAGCCTGGGATCGAACCCGGGTCTATAGTGACGCCTCAAGTACTGCCTCAAGACCGCTGCACAACTCGGGAGGTCCCCGCAAATTGATTTTAACAAACAATTGGTCCCCCCAAAAATGCGGCCCTCCGTTGAATTACATTTCATAATCCTGATGTAGCCCTCGACCAAAAAGTTTGCCCACCCGTGGCCTAGAGTCTGCTGGTTTTTCCTTTCAATTAAGACCTAGACAACCAGGTGAGGGGAGTTGCTTACTAATTAGTAACCTTAATTCATCAACCAAGTACAAGGGAGGAGCAAAAACCCGCAGACTCTCGGCCCTCCATGGAATGAGTTTGACATGTGCTTTATAGAATCTAATTCACTATTTTCTCTCTCCTATGTGCATCACTGACGTATGCCAGATACACATACACAATAATACAGATGAAAGGGATGGTGCTATTGCCTTACCAACCTCTCGATGTTGTTTCTTCTCATTTGGAGTGATGTTTGTGCAACGTGTGTATTAAAACACCCTGCGCATTTAAACACCCATTTCCTCCCTCCATCTCTCCCATTACACAGCAGCCGAACAAACACAACCCTCTCCTTCCCTTTGATTAAAGTCAGGATAAATGTTTTGACTTTTCAGTCCTACTGTGAGAGAGTATTTCACAAGATGGTGTTTAAAAATAAGTATGTACCTAACATAAATGTACATCGAGTCTTTACCTATTTTGTCCTTCCCTTTGATTAAAGTCAGGATAAATGTTTTGACTTTTCAGTCCTACTGTGAGAGAGTATTTCACAAGATGGTGTTTAAAAATAAGTATGTACCTAACATAAATGTACATCGAGTCTTTACCTATTTTGTTTGTTCCAGAAATCAAAAGCAATTACATGTGCAAAGTAACATTTTTCCCATTTATTTTAGAGAAATGCTTACGTGAAGGACAGCTGGTGTTATATATTGTAGCTACTTAAGTAGACACTTTAAAGCAACAGCTGTAACCAAGGTTGTACCCTTCAATTGAACATCTTTAAATCTCTGTGAGGAAAAAACTTGGTTTACTCTAGTATGGGAAGCATTAAAAATTTGTATTTTCTGTCTGTGTGCGTGAGCTGGCAGTGGGTACTGCTGATTCTCAGAAAATAAAATCAAGTATATTTTTTGCTGGGAGCTCAAACCCTTTCACCCATTCTGACAGTATGAAGTACCACTTACTGGAAACAGAATAACTCTGTCAAAGCACCACTGCCAAAGCTTATTAAAATCTGAGACAAAAGAGACTTACGGTGGAGTGAAAGCTTCTATTCAATACGTCAGAGTTATATAACATGTATAATGTTGCATAACATGAAGAAACACTTAGGAGAATTGTGACTTCATCATAAAGGCCTGAACCACCTAGGAATAGAACGTCCTGCACTCAAACTTTGTACATTACAACGCTGCATCTGTTGAGAGGGGGAGTCTGAATAACTAAACAGTTTCCCACAGTGCACCACTCACTGCTCCCACTGCCCCCTCCAGAATTCCTGGAAATCCTATTCCTGGGAAGAACTCGATATGTGCCCATGCATGCATGCTTATTTAGAGCACGTGGTCTAAGAGGTTGTAGTAGTCTATATAATAAACTACACAGTGCCATTGCATTATCATAAAGCATATTACAGAGGTTTCACAAATAACCATTATATTTATTTATTTATTTTTAATGTAACATTTAAACCAGAGTGTGTAATGAGATCATTCATATTGTATATCAGTAATCTATTCCTCTAAGAGTTAACTTAAATGTGTGCCACGCAGTTAAAGTATGATGATACCTCCTGGTAGGTACCCATAGTGTGATGATACCCCCATGGTGTGTACCCATAACCTGTACCCATAGTGTGATGATACTCCCTGGTGTGTACCCATAACATGTACCCATAGTGTGATGATACCCCCTGGTGTGTACCCATAACATGTACCCATAGTGTGATGATACCCCCTGGTGTGTACCCATAACCTGTACCCATAGTGTGATGATACTCCCTGGTGTGTACCCATAACATGTACCCATAGTGTGATGATACCCCCTGGTGTGTACCCATAACATGTACCCATAGTGTGATGATACTCCCTGGTGTGTACCCATAACATGTACCCATAGTGTGATGATACCCCCTGGTGTGTACCCATAACCTGTACCCATAGTGTGATGATACTCCCTGGTGTGTACCCATAACATGTACCCATAGTGTGATGATACCCCCTGGTGTGTACCCATAACATGTACCCATAGTGTCATACAGTATATCATCCTGCACTATATAGTGTACATACTATACTGTCCTTAGCAGGAATTCTACATACAAAGGAAGTACTTGACTTATAGGAATATGTTAGGTCAGTATTGATAGTCCTGTGAAAGGAAAGCCCTTCTAATTTGGTCTTGTTCATCATTGATCAAAAGGTACCTTGTTTAGAGGTGGGCGGCTCCTGCGATAAAACTGGAAGGATGAGGACGAGGCAGATGAAGAGAATGTGGGAGATTGCCATGATGTTTGACTCTAGAAAAACATGACAAGAGAGTTATTGAGTTATTTGAGTTATTTCACTGTGTCATCTCCACTGAACCATAACCCTAAAACGGACCAGATAAAGGTATCTGTACTGCCATACCCTTATATAAGTCCAGTCTGGAAATTAGGGAGAGATGTTTAATTATAGAATAATTATTCACTTTTTCAATGCTAGTTAAGGATATTTTAGTTTTCAAATTTAATTTATTAACTACAAAAAGGGTAATAAAAAGAGATGAATCCGATATCAAATTATATATACAGTACCAGTCAAAAGTTTGGACACACCTACTTAGGGGTTTTCATCATTTCTATGATGTTTTACATAGTAGAATAAGAGTGAAGACATCAAAATTATGATATAACACATATGGAATCATGTAGTAACCAAAAAAGTGTTAAACAAATCAAAATATATTTGAGATTTTCAAAGTAGCCACCTTTTGCCTTGAAGACAGATTTGCACATTCTTGGCATTCTCTCAACCAGCTCCGTGAGGTAGTCACTTGGAATGCATTTCAATTAACAGGTGTGCCTTGTTAAAAGTTATTTTGTGGAATTTCTTTCCTTCTTAATGCGTTTGAGCCAATCAGTTGTGTTGTGACAAGGTAGAGGTGGTATACAGAAGATAGACCTATTTGGTAAAAGACAAAGTCCATATTATGGCAAGAACAGCTCAAATAAGCAAAGATAAATGACAGTCCCTCATTACTTTAAGACATGAAGGTCAGTCAATCTGTAAAATGTCAAGAACTTTAAAGTTGTTCAAGTGCAGCTGCAAAAACCATCAAGTGCTATGATGAAACTGGCTCTCATGGGGACCGCCACAGGAAAGGAAGAACCAGAGTTACCTCAGCAGCATAAGTTCATTAGAGTTAACTGCAACTCAGATTATAGCCCAAATAAAAGCTCCACAGAGCTCTAGTAATAGACACATTTCAACATCAACTGTTCAGAGGAGACTGAAACCACTACTAATGGACACCAATAAGAAAAAGAGACTTGCTTGGGACAAGAATCACCAGCAATGGGGGAAATCTGTCCTTTGGTCTGTGGAGTCCAAATTTTGGTTTCAAGTGCCGTGTCTTTACGAGACAAAGAGTGGTGAACGGATGATCTCTGCATGTGTGCTTCCCACCATGAAGCATGGAGGAGGAGGTGTGATGGTTCTTTGCTGGTGACACTGTCTGTGATTTATTTAGAATTCAAGGAACACTTATCCAGCATGGCTACCACAGCATTCTGCAGCGATACACCATCCCATCTGGTTTGCGCTTAGGGGATTATCATTTGTTTTTCAACAGGACAATGACCCAAAACACACCTCCAGGCTGTGTAAGGGCTATTTGACCAAGAAGGAGATCAACAAGTTCTCAGCATACGTGGGAACTCCTTCAAGACTGTTGTAAAAGCATTCCTCATGATGCTGGTTGAGAGAATGCCAAGAGTGTGCAAAGCCGTCATCAAGGCAAAGGTTGGCTACTTTAAATAAAAAAATATGTTTTTGATTTGTTGGACTCTTTTTTTGGTTACTACATGATTCCATAGAAAATAGTAAAAAATTAAGAAAAACCCTTGAGTAGATGTGTCCAAACCTTTGACTGGTACTGTATGTATATATATTTGTGGCATGTATGTAAAATGTGTGTAGAATGTACATGTAAAAACAAAAGAAAAAGCTGTAAAAACAAAGCTTATTTTTAATATAGTATATTCTACCTACTTATTTTTAAAGCACATCTCCTGAAGAAGATATCAACTTTTGTGTATTTCTGTGCCACCAAATGTTTGCATATACTGATAAAGTTACCAGGCTGCATGATATGGGCAAAACATCTAATCGTGATTTTTCACCTAAAGATCTTGATTTGACTTGAGATAGAGATCTTAACATTTAGGTGTTTGAATCATAGAAATAGAATATTAGAGCTAACGTTTGCTTTGCCCTAGATAGTGCATTTAACTAAATGGCATTTAGTTAGCCAGTTAGCTAGTTAGCGATTAGCAATAGTGATCATCACTGGCTGTAACACTGTAGTTAGCTTACACTAGTAACACTGTAATCATGTTATTGCATTGCAAATGAATGGAGTTTATGTAATTACACAAGAGGAATAAGTAGGGACTGTTCATAAAAAAAGAGAGTGGCTATCATGAAATGTGATTTAATTAATTTCCATATTTCCAGGTATCAAAAGTGAAAGCGAAATGGACATTCCTGGGGCCAAGCCTCCTGCCACCCAGGACATATACTGTATACTACACGGCAAGCTGTACCGGAGCGCCAAGTCTAGGACCAAAAGGCTCCTTAACAGCTTCTTCCCCCAAGCCATAAGACTGATGAACAATTCATCAAATGGCCACCAGACTATTACATTGACCCCCCCTCTACCCCCTCCATTTGCTTTGTACACTGCTGCTGCTCGCTGTTTATTATCTATGCATAGTCATTTCACCCCTACCTACATGTACAAATGACCTCAACTAGCCTGTACCCTCGCACACTGACTCGATACCAGTACCCCTTGTACATAGCCTTGTTATTGTTATGTTATTGTGTTACTTTTTATAAAAATATTTAAAAAAATGCATAACTCTTCTTGAACTGTACTGTTGGTTAAGGCTTTGTAAGTAAGCATTTCACATAAGGTCTACACTTGTTGTATTCGGCGCATGTGAAAAATCTAATTTGGTTTGACTTCTTAAGTCTGTGGCAGACTTAACTCCTAAAGAACACAAAAAACATTAAGTACTGGGAGGGGGAATGGGAGGTGCTGGAGCTGGGCATTGGTGGGAAGTTAATGATTCATTTGTTGTTCTTGATGCTTCAGATGGTTAACTGATTCAAATTATATTTTTTGCTCTCGATGAAGTAACATTTGCTCATTTGCTCATTATCGTAATGTGGTCCATAGCATGGTAGATGACCGAAATGCATCATCAATGATAAAATATTCCTAGAATAATATGACAGAAAACTAAATATTTGAGCTTTGCATAAAATGCGCTGTTTATATTTATGTACTTTTTTATATTAATAATAGTTTAAAACATATATGGGTCAAAGACAAAAGGTTTTCAAAGTAGAAAAACAAAACAGAAATTACAATTCCTTAAAAAGCTTTCTTATGTTCATTGGAGTGTTACCTATGCCCTTACATTAGTTATATTCAAGAATAAAGCCAATAATTCATTTTTATTGTGATTTGTATGAATGTGCCCTCGTAAAATGTAATTCAGTATAGCACTAAGTGTTTTTTTTATGTCATTGTATGCCCATTTATCATAATCACAAGTTTATATATTCACGCTTAGACTGGCAGAAATGTAACTACCCAGAAAAAATGACATTATTTTATTTTGAATAGCACATATTTGATGTGTCATATTTGATGTTTTTTACAAAAGCTTTCCGCCTTACACTGAAAAAAATGCTAAAGTCTTGTAAATATCTTTCACTTCTTCCTTTGAGATTTGTTTTTGTCTCTCTGAGTCAACAAAATAAAGATATTGTATTTAATATAAAATACTGATGTTATACTGTACCCTGAATGACACATATCACTAAGGCCCACAAATATTGATTAAATGTGATTCCTTCAGCAATAACAATAATGAGTTTCCTTCAGTTGATACTGGAGTTAAGTTCATCACCACATTCATTTATTTGATTTTTTTCACAGCGCCTCCTCTGATTCAATCTCCACATTTCCCTCTTTTTTCAGCATCAGATTGTGTCATTGTATGGATCGGTGGATGATCAGGATTGACATCCTTCTTTCATCTATGATAGCTAAAAAATGAAAATGTAATCACTATGACACTGGCTTAGAATAGGATTCACATCCATTAAATGTTATTAGTAGTCTATTAATAATAGGCTATACAATGAAAACACTCAATCCATCTCCTTTTCTCTCCCAAACATGTTTTGTTACTATTTAATTTCTAATGTTAATAATAATCCCTTTACTATAATTTGAGCCTGCAGCAACACTTTACGTTGCAGTAAGTTGCATTATTACACAATTATTACATGATAGTTAATGTTGTAATTATACATTGTTACACAGTAACGGTAAAGGTCTATTTAATGCAGGTACACAAATGCAATTTCAAGATACCTACACAAAATAGCTACATAAAATGCCCATCAAACTACTTCAAATCAAACTGGTACATGCTCGATTTTTCATGTAGTGCCCCAAATGTGAAGCATCTATTAACTAATATAATTCATAATCCAGTTTTATCCATAATTGTGTGTGCGTGTGTAATATTATATTAATTAATATAATCCATCAATTATACCTTAAATGCAATGAAATTAAACATTAACTACAGTGCAAAAGTGCAACTTAATGTTAAGTATTATCCACCTAGCTTTATATCCTATTACATCCTATTCTGTTGCTGACAGTAGCATGAGACCATGAAAACAATACCTTGCTTTTTTTCTGGCTAGTCTTTCCTCCCTAGTAACTGGATCTGCATTAATATTTTGTCTGTGCTGTGCAGCCCTCTTCTTATTAGACAAGGACATATACAGTATAAAGATAATGCCTTGAAATACCTTAAAATGCCATAACATTATTTAAATTATAATATTCCGTATTCATACAAGTAAATATGAATTGCATGACTAAATGTTGTAACTAGTGAAAACATGGAATAACAAAGCTACTGTCATTCAGCATAATGGGTGACATTGTGGTATACCATGAAACTTTTGTTGTGCTGAAGGACAAAAGCATGATATTGAAGGATGGATTTCATACATAAACATATTTCACAGGCAGTTCCTTGGCCACCTATATAAAGTAATGACCTTGACCTATAAAGATTATCCTTACTTTTCATATTTAATATATAGCTTTTAAAAAAATAACATTAAAAGTATATTTTCCGTGTTGTACTGAAGGACATGCGTTTTTGTCACAAATGTTACTAGACGGTGAAAAGGTGAAATCATCAAATATTTCAGAGATTTACTCACCTCATCACATTGCTAGAGGGTCTTCAATGGGTCTTCTTTGTGATGTCACACACTGTCACATGATTACCATCATTTGATATGCTTTAAAATGGCTTTTTACCTTTGTTATACTGAATGTAATTGATGAAGCACAAAAGTCCAGACAAAAGTTATTCAAGTTTTTAAATATTTTTTAGATACAGTATATCACCCCTTATTCTATATATTGTTGCAATCACTAACATAATTATGCCATGGGTGTTCATTTATATTTTTAAGATGAATTTCTACATTTTAAAATCACTTTTTTCATTAGAATTTTAACCCGGACAGTGACACTGAAGGATATTTTTGACACTTTAGAGATCAATAACTCCCTTAATTTAATAGTTTGCAACACAAATATTTCTGGGTCAAAAGAAGGATTGAGTGAGTGTTGAGTGATTTAATATTATATTTATACATATTTATAATTTTATGTTAAATGAATGGCCTTTGGACACCAAATTTACACACCACGACCCATATAATAAACAAAATCCAGGTTATGAACATTACAGTAAGGAGAACTTTTTTTATCCCCTTTATACGTAGTATCCAATTGGTAGTAGTTACTGTCTTGGCTCATCGCTGCAACTCCCATACGGACTCGGGAGAGGTGAAGATCGAGAGACATGCATCCTCCGAAACACAACCCAACCTGGAAGCCAGCCGCACCAATGTGTCGGTGGAAACACCGTACACCTGGCGACCTGGTCAGACAAGGATATCCCTGCATACCAAGCCCTGACTAACCCGGATGACACAATAATTCAAACAAAATAATTTTTTTAAATTATAAAAATGATGTCTACTTTGTTCATTATTCCTGGTTTTCCTGGGGGGTATTGAATTTGACTGTTCGGCCACATTTTGAAACCTGACAAAGTCAACAGTCCACTGTTGAACATGACATTTGTTCTGCAGTCAACAACTCTGGGCTGAGTTGTGTCCAGCGTTTATGAAATCAATCCCTCCTACATCCTGTCCCCATTCCAGTTATTTTCCCCTCTCTATGAAAAATATAGGCAGGTCGTTCCACCAATTCAGTGCTTTTGTAAAAATGTAACTTGGTAAAAAAAAAAAAATGTTTGATTTCACCCAATTATAGCATTCTGTCATAAAGAGCACATGTTCAACTTCATAAAAAACACACTCCCATCTCAAGAGGTTAGATAGAAAAAACGACTATAGTAAGTAACTATTAGGCACCAAATAAAGTAACATGGTTGACCGTAACAGGGTTGATGATTTCATTTTAAATCAACAATGAATCCCCTTGTGACAAGGAGAATGGAAGCTTGTTGTGTGCAATAGGGAGGGTTAATTACTGAAAGCTTCACACAAAAAACAGTTAAAACATTTCTAGCCATTTCTTTTGCAAGTCTTTCTTCATATTAAAGATGTATTTAATTATCCATGTGCTTTATATTAAAGGGCACTTAATTTAATATAACATGCTTTTAAAATGCAATATTGGTGCACAAATCTGTGGTGGGGCAAGCCAGCAGAAGATACGGAGTATTGTGCCATGATTGGCTCAGTGTTCTGTCACTCATGGGGACACCACATCACTGCCAAGTCTAGGGGTAGAGATAGAAAATTCAAGTTTCTTGGGTACTGCCATAGAGTTTTATTAGCCACAGATAAAACAATGTCAAATCACATTATATATACAGTAGCATTGATTGGATTGATCACGTCAACATCGTACTTTTAAAATATTAGCTAGCAGTCATCATCATGAATCAAGTCAACAATCTACTGGCAAATTGTTTTTAATCCTTGACATATGAAGAGAAATACTGAAGAGAAATTATAGATTAAAACGTATCGGTGCTAATCAGTCATTGGACATAAACATTACACAGTCAGTTGGAAATCACAAATTGAACAATGTGGTTTGGAAGGAATCAGAGGCTAACTGCGAGCATTGCAAAGCAATCATTACCCTGCTATTCAGTGGAGTGGCTGTGGGGTCCCAAATCTAAGATTAAGGGTATCTTTTCCTAGTTTAACCTCTCTTGGGTAGGGGGCAATATTTTCACGTCCGGATGAAAAGCGTGCCCAAAGTAAACGGCCTGTTACTCAGGTCCAGAAGCTAGGATATGCATACAATTGGTTGATTTGGATAGGAAACACTCTAAAGTTTCTAAAACTGTTCAAATGATGTATGTGAGTATAACAGAACTGATTATGGCAGGCAAAAATCCGAGGACAAACCATCCCCCCCCAAAAAATAATTTCAGCCTACCACTATTTTCAATGGCTGTCACTTTTATTATAATGCGAAGTTCTCCCAGATTGCAATTCCTAGGGCTTCCACTAGATGTCAACAGTCTTTAGAAAGAGATTCAGGATGTTTTTTAGAAAAATGAGACAGAAATTGTAGTTTTTCTAGGTGGCTCCCATTTTGGGTGTAGTGTTTCCAAGCGTGTGAATGAGAGCGCGTTCTTTGGTATTTTTCTCCGGTAAAGACAATAACGATTGTCCGTCTTAAATTGTATCGTTTATTTACGTATTAGGGTACCTAAGGTTTAATTATAAACGTTGTTTGACTTGTTTGGAAAAGTTTATTAGTAATGTTTTGGATTCATTTTGTATGCATTTTGATGGAGGGAAACTGGGTGGATTATTGACTGAAGCGTGCCAGCTAAACTGAGTTTTTATGGATATAAAGAAGGACATTATCGAACAAAAGGACCATATGTGATGTAACTGGGACCTTTTGGAGTGCCAACAGAAGAAGATCATCAAAAGGTAAGGCATTTATTATATCGCTATTTCTGACTTTTGTGTCGCACCTGCCTGGTTGAAATATGTTTTTAATGGTTTTGTATGCTGTGCGCTGTCCTCAGATAATCGGTGTGCTTTTGCCATAAAGCCTTTTTGAAATCGGACACAGCGGCTGGATTAACAAGACATTAAGCTTTATTTTGTTGTATTACACTTGTGATTTTATGAAAGTTAAATATTTATCATTCTGCAGTTTGAATTTCGCACTCTTCATTTTCACCGGATGTTGGCCAGGTGAGACGGTAAGAAGTTAAAATGATAAACATTCAACATTGGACATACTGTCAATGAAGCATAATTTGTGCTCTGAACTTGGAACTGCAAAATCTGACTTTAGTTAGTTCAAGACAGCTGGGAACTCGGGAAAAACAAGCTACAACTGGGAAAATACATTTTGAACTTTCACCAACTCGGAATTGTAAATTCGGAACTTGGGCCTCTTTCTAGAGTTTTGACCTGAAGATCACTGACGCCATCATGATTCAATGTTTTTTCTTCTTCGAGTTCAAAGTTATCTTGAAAGCACCATAAATACAGAGAGTGCCAGACTTTGATGACAAGTTTGATGACAAAATTTGCCCATGAAGGACCGCCACGCGCCACCTTCCTGTTCAAGTGAGCACAGCACAACAAGGTGAGTCCAAAAATGTCTTGATGCTGCTGCATAAATGATGAAATATGCCAGGGAGATATGTATACTGTAGCTAAGAAAGTAATACTAAGTGTATGTTGTGTAGTAAGCTGTTAGTAGCGCATGTGCCTCACCCTAATTTGGTCTATTTTCATCTCTTAATTTCACCTACTGTTCTGACTTGGTGGTGCACATGTAGCCTATAACCTGTTTTTGAGAAATGTAATCATTTGGCTTTGCTGGCATGCACCCCAGGTTTTTGTTGTTGTTGACTCACCAAGATTTACATGCTAAAATCGCCACTGAGCTACACTAAAGTAAATGGTAAAATCTGTTCAAAGGGGGAGAAGACCTTTCAGTAGAAAAGTAATTATTTCAATCCAAAGTGTGTTTTTGATTACCAGTGTTTAAATGTATACGTATTCGTAATGACATTTTAGTATGTTCATTAATACATACACATTTGAGGAAGCATTGTCATTTAGACAGATTGTTGAAGAAGATATCAACAAACATCATATTCTTAATTTTATGAGGACAGTCATGTGTTTTAGACTTTAAAATATACAAAGTGACTTAATTTTTTAAAAATATTTCCATTTTAACCTCCCCATACACAATTTAACCGAAAGTGGACATATGCAGTCGACTAGATTGAATAAACTTCTTTGAACAACAAAGTACTGCATACTACCTAACCCTGGTTTTAATATCTATGCAAACTACTCACCGTATCAGCAAGTTGTATATCGCTGTTGTTTTCTTCAAAGGCGAAACGCTCGTCTCGGCTGAAGACGGGAATACTTGCATTTGGTAGACCACAACCAAAAACTTTCATGGCTTTAAAAAACAACACAATTTAAACGTGGCCATATTCGACATATGTAATGTTGAGAACAGGTTGCAACTTGTAGCAAGACACATAGCTTTTTCTGTCTTGCACAGAGATTCTAAAAATCTCTGGCAGGCAACTGCTTTTTTTAGTGTGGACTGCGGAGGATGGTGGGGGATGTCTGGTCGTCTATCCTAGGCGCGCTCAAGCTGCCAGAGCCAACATTAAAGCGCCACCTGCTGGTAAATATTTAATATACACGACTACAAATAGTTATTTACACATTTAAGCACCAAAATGACAGTTCAGACATGAATAAAAACCGTTGTCATAGCTTCGTCAGGTGATTAATCATGTTAAACACTATTATTGCACACAGAGTGAGTCTATGCAACTTATAATTTGACTTGTTAACCCCATTTTCACTCCTGAAATAATTTAGGCTTACCATAACAAAGGTGTTGAGTATGTCTTGACTCAAGACATTTCAGCTCTTCATTGTTTTTTATTTTTTTTTAAATGTCTAAAAACACTATTCCACTTTGACATTATGGGGTTTAATATGTGTATGCCAGTGACACAAAATCTCAATTCAATCAATTTAAAATTATGTCTGTAACGACAAAATGTGGAAAAAGTCAAGGGGTGTGAATACTTTCTAACGGCACTGTATGTTATCATTTAATTTAGGATTCCATCAACACCACAGGCCTTTCTGATTTGGAGAGTTTGTATTTTGTTCTGTAGTTCATTCAATGTAAGTGGAGAATCCAGTGGGTACTTATTGTCTGATTCTAAGATTTGTAATTGATCATGTCTATGTTTATGCTGTTTGTTCTTTGTTCTTTGTTATAGAGCCAAAAATAATGGAGAAATGGTTTATCCATCCATCTCCATTTTGGGTAGATAACTCTTTGTATAGTTGTTCGTTTAGTGTGTTCCAATTGTCCCAGAAGTGGTTAGATTATATGGGTTCTTCAATCCCATTGAGTTGATTTCTGACATGCTGAAGGCATAGGCACAGGTTTTCTCGGTCTCTGTTTTTGCTTGGATAAGTTTCTCAATTTTTTTCTTAGGTTTTTGCATTCTTCATCAAACCATTTGTCATTGTTAGGTTGTCTGGAAGCTGAAAGGTCAAATGTACTGTTTACACTTCGAAAAAAGGGTTCCAAAACAGTTCTTTGTGGATCGACAGGGTTCTACCAAGAACCGATTGGATCAGAATAACCCATTTTGGTAGACAAGGGTACTTTGTAAGGCAAAGGGTTTTAACATCCAAATAACACCTTTTAGAAGAAAAGGTTCGTTGATGATTCTTTTGCAGGCGAGAATGATTCTTTGGCAGGCAAGAAAGGTTCTACATAGAACCATATAGAATATTTCCCAGCATGCCTAATTGCAGGTAGATTCTCAGAATTGCTAGTTTTGCTGTAATATCACATTGATTTGTTGATATATTTGATGCTACACAAAGATAAATAACATACAGTTTTCTAAACTAATCCAACGTGATGGAGTTATTGCATCTTATCTCCCTCACTAGCTTTAAGCACCAACTGTCAGAGGAGCTCACAGATTACTGCACCTGTACATAGCCCACCTATATTTTAGCCCAAACAACTACCTCTTTCCCTACTGTATTTAATTTATTTATTTATTTTGCTCCTTTGCACCCCATTATTTTTATTTCTACTTTGCACATTCTTCCATTGCAAATCTACCATTCCAGTGTTTTACTTGCTATATTGTATTTACTTTGCCACCATGGCCTTTTTTGCCTTTACCTCCCTTATCTCACCTCATTTGCTCACATTGTATATAGACTTGTTTATACTGTATTATTGACTGTATGTTTGTTTTGCTCCATGTGTAACTCTGTGTCGTTGTATGTGTCGAACTGCTTTGCTTTATCTTGGCCAGGTCGCAATTGTAAATGAGAACTTGTTCTCAACTTGCCTACCTGGTTAAATAAAGGTGAAATAAATAAATAAATAAATCTGTTAAGGAGATGATCTTCCCTACCTTGGCAGTCGTTCTGAATGCAGGTTGTGGGTGATTAAAAAAAGTCTGCTTTGATTCCAATAGGAATTACACATCACTTTGCAGGCCCGTATAATGCGACTATGCAAAATGTGTACAAAAAATGTCTATGTAAAATGTCAATGTAAAATGTATGTGTAGCAGAAAAGCTGTAAAAACAAACAGGATATGTGTCCTCTGAAGAGGGTGGATGGGTTCACAATAATAAAAGGAAAAAAATACAAGAAAAAGACAAGTCTTTGGACTCTTTGAAATCGTTCCCCGTAGTTCGGAACTGTTTTCTGAAGTGCAATACTACACTGCCCTCCATTGCCCCAGTTGAGTGCCTTTTCAGCTATGGTGGAAACCTGTTTACCTCTCAGCGAAACAGGATGTCTGATGCTCATCTACAGCATGTCCTCCTGCTGCAATACAACAGCAATTTCTGCCTTCAATCATCTCAGTAGGCTAGCTTCAGAATAGGCCTACTGCAATGCCATGTCTGATATGTGGGTTTATTGGACCTAGCTGCACTTTTTTAGTTTAAACTTTAAAAATTACTTTAAAAAACTATTTCTCATGTTAGTCATTTAGCAGACGCTCTTATCCAGAATGACTTACAGTAAGGTGTTGTACTGGTGTCCTGTGGGATAAGTGTTCAGCACCATCCATGTTGCTGTGTTACTTAAGCCCTTACTTATACCTGGTTTTAACATGTTTCCTTTGTCCTGTACATTTTTAGACAGGTGTACATGATTAAAATACACATTGTGGTCTGACTGTGATCAGATCTTATAGGTGTAAATTGACATGTTGTTAAATTGGTAATTATCATTTTTTTTTAACACACAATTGTTTTTGTTCAGTATGGGATGATGTATGTCAGTATGTCAGCTGCTGTGTTGTGTCTGGTTGATATCATACAGTCAGTCATACATTATATACACATTTGCTTGGGAGCAACTGGAGTCGAAAAACTCATACAATTTGGCTCTACTAACTTGGGTAAATACAGGCTTGTGACCTTTGCACCAGTTGTGTGGAGCAGAGAGACTCATCCTGGAAAAACAATGATTGCGCAACTCCCTCCCAACTCAGAAACAACTCCCTCCCAACTCAGAAACAAAGTTCAGGTGCTGTTTGAAGAAAAGCACATTTATTTCATGATTGTACATGCAGTATTACCTAACACCATCACAAAAACCTTGACACCACCAATACTTTTGCTAGAAATGAATAAAAGCCCATGGCAAAATGGATAGAAATATACTGATTAGGTTTGTTGCTGGCACAGGGCTACAAGGCCCCCATTAATTACGCATCAAGCAAGGGGGGGGGGGGAATGGGTCCTTATTGTTGTCTGGCTGGGGGAAAGAACATGAGTGTTTCTCCAGTGTGGAATGTCCTGAATTCTGGGTGCTGTTGAGTAAGCTCTCTCTTCGCTGGCTATATGAGCTGGGCTCACTGTGCTGGGCCAGAGGAAAAGACCTGTCTGTCTCTGTGGTGTGCATTATGAAGGTAAGGAGTTCTCACTTATCCGCTCAACATGAATGATGATTACTATAACTCAATCTGACCTTGTGAATGTCATTATTTCTCCTAGCTGAACTTGGATGTAACTCTGTCCTGTCTGACTCTGTTACTCTCCCTTCTCCCTCACATTCGGTATGTACTGAGAACCTGAATGTGACATTCATGGTTGACATTTACCATTCTACGTAAAAGCTGAACATGATTGTTTCCATCCGTCCACTTAGCTGTGAGCGCCCTGTGAACTGCAGATGGGGACTTTATGGGGAATGGTCTGAATGCGATGGCTGCACAAAAACACAGGTACACACAGTCAATCACACACACTTAATTGCATGGACTTCAAGAAAGGAAGATCTTTTTTAAAACTTGCATGTATTAATATGGATGTTTTTTGAATATTTACAGGTCCGCACACGGACTGTTGAGGAGTTTGCCCAGTATCAGGGTAGTCCATGCTCTGGGGAGGCTTCTCAGAGTCAAGAGTGTGTCCCCAAGAAAGGATGTCCCTTGGGCACAGGCTGTGGAGAAAGATTCCGCTGTTCTGCAGGTACTTTTTAAAATCCACATGAAACCAGTAAATATAAGTAATTTTTGTCTATTTGTGCACAATGTACTGAATTAGTGTATTGTTTAGTATGTGTATTTTCATCTCATACAGGCGACCAATGTGTATGTATGTGCATATATGATTCATAAACAACAACAACATATGTACTGTATGTGTATCTTAGGACAGTGTGTGAGCCTCTCTCTGGTATGTAACGGAGACCAGGACTGTGAGGAGGGCGGGACAGACGAGAGACACTGTGATGCTGACAATAGCCACTATGTGTGTGACTTGGACAAGACTCCTCCCAACTCTGACCACACTGGCAAAGGGTAGGCAGGCCCCCCTCTACCACTAACATCATATGACATGTATAGTGCAACACATCTTGCAAATTTGATGTGATGAGTTTTGCTTGTGTTTTTCTTAATGGTCACTTTGCATTGGCTATACTGTATTTCCCAACATGTTGATATGATAATCCAGTGTTGAAGATGTGCAGATAGGTATCCGAGTTAAGGTTTGTATTGTCCCCTGTAGGTATGATGTGCTGACAGGGAAGTTCAGGTCTGGTGTCATTAACACACTAAGCTTCGGAGGGCAGTGCAGGAAGGTTTTCAGTGGAGACCACAAGACCTTCTACAGATTGCCTCAGAGTATCCTCAGGTACACCTTCCAGGTGAGCCATACTATACTACATGGGACTGCAGGTTTGGTTTAGTAACAGGTAGTAACTTACTGGTGAAGTAATACAACTACAATCTGTGAGATTTCTTCCTAGGTGGTGGTTGAGAATGACTTCACCGATGAGGCCTATGAGAGCTCCTGGTCCTACATGAAGCACATCCAGGACAATGCCTTATGGGGACATGATCGCCGCACTTTTCACACAGAGCTCAACAAAGACAAGGTGACTCACTGAGACTATAGCTGGTTGATGACAATATAGCCCTGCGTGAGTATGTAGAGTATAATGGTTAGGTCTTATATGCGTGTCCCTCTCTTCTGCCAGTCTCACAGGCTGCTGATCATAAAGAATCAGGTGGAGCTAGCCCAGTTCCAGAACACCGTGCCCCAGTACGTCACTCTGGCTGAGGGCTTCTGGAAGGCTCTGTCCTCCCTCCCAACCACATACAGTTACCCAGCCTACCGCTCCCTCCTGCAGACCTATGGCACCCACTACTTGTCAGAGGGGGCCCTGGGGGGCCAGTACCAGGCCCTGCTGGAGTTTGACAACGAGGCCCTCAAAGAGACCAGTGAGTAGGACCCCTTTCTCACCAGATAGAGACACATAACTGTTAAATATGGCATTCATTGCATTGAATACATTACACATTCTTTTTGATTTCCTCTTTCTCTGATTGAAGGCACAACAGATACAGAGTACCAACGGTGTGTTACGAAGAAGAAGCGCCGCTTGTTCAGGAAAAAGGTCAAAACCACATGTGAAAAACTGGTGGACTCTCTCAAGACCTCTAAAGGTAGGTCTTACAAGTTTCTATGTCACCCTTAGTAAACCCTATATACACGGTATGCATCACGAGTGCTACAATGAATCAAAAACAACACAGTATTAGAAAATATCAACTCGTCTGAATTGTTAAGAATAGAAAGGTACTGAATTTAATAGGTCTGAAGTGACAATAACAGATGCATTGTACTGTATGTAATCACCTCTGTCAACCATCTGCAGAGTATAACAACAACAAGCTGCCTATTAAGACCAATGTCATCGGTGGAGACCCATCCTTCATAGCTGGCCTGAGTGTCCTGGACCTGGAGAACCCTGAGGCCAATGGACAAATGTATGACAAGTGGGCCCGCTCTGTCAAGGACTTCCCTCAGGTCATCAACATGAAGGTAGCATAATCACATATATCTCATATAACTATAAACATTTTAGTCAATTTCTATCATATTTTTCGGGATGCCGTCATGTTATACTGTATCAAGTCCATCCATATTGTAGCTGCGGCCTCTGTATGAGCTGGTGAAGGAGGTGCAGTGTGCCGGGCTGAGGAAGCTCCATCTGAAGAGAGCTACAGAGGAGTACCTGGCAGAGGAGCATCCCTGCCACTGCCGGCCCTGCCACAACAACGGGCAGCCCCTACTGACTGGCACAGAGTGTAAATGTGTCTGCAGGCCTGGTACCTCGGGCCCTGCCTGTGAAAGTGGCACTGTTATAGGGGAGCAGCCAGGTAAAACAACCATAAATTGCTCACTTCCTGTAATGACTTGTCCACTGACACTGTATTGTTCCTACAGGCCCCTTGCCTCTGACACTGAGCCAGCAAGATTTAAGATCAATGTATGATGTTGTTGTACATTTATCCATAATGATTGACTTATAAATGTGATATTTTGGCTTTGTCTTTTATAAGGGGTGATCCATGGGAGCTGGAGCTGCTGGTCGTCATGGGGATCTTGTTCTCAAAGTCAAATGTCAAGGTCTAGGTCTAGGACCTGCACTAACCCTGCTCCCAGGCAAGGGGGCCTCCATTGTGTGGGGCTGCCCACAGAACATACTTCCTGTGAAGAGTCAGACCTACAACATTTACAGTGAGGAAACTTAACCTCTCACCAAATACGCTGTGAACAACAGCACACCTTAGCACAGTAGCTACAGTTACAATAACCTCAGTAAACTATAACAGTTGCCACATCTGCTTCAGAGTATGGGGGTTGACTGTGTGTTTGTCTGCAGGATGATGGAGCCTCAGTGTTTTGTTCTCTCTATAAGTCCACCGAAGGCATGTAGAGCCCCGCCAGCCCTGAGGAATGGCTTTGTCCTGGTAATGGTCACCTTTCCATTCCTGTTATCTATTGCAGAATTCAATAACCTTCAAGGAAGTGTGTGTGAATTTGTCTACTGTGTGTTGTGAAAAAGCATCAATGTGTATTTGCATCTAGAGCCCCAGAGATGTATACCTTGTAGGTAGTAAGATTGAGTACTCCTGCATAGAGGGCCACTACATCACTGGAGAAACTGTGGCTGAGTGCACTGACAACAACATCTGGACCAGAGGACCATTGGAGTGCAAGAGTATGTACTCAAAGGGTTAACTTTTTAAAACACTGACGTTGGATCTGACTCACTCAAACCACAGAGTTTCTAAACCCAGAGGCGCAACATCGCAAGACTTCCCTGGAACGCTTGCGAAGCAGACTAGGCTGGAGTTTGGGGTTTGAGAAGTCAATGAGAGAAGTGAACAATTCATCTTTAGATGTTAATTTTCTCAAAATGTAAAGGCACAACCTAGATTTGAGACAAGGTCTTAAGTAGTTGAACATGTTATTACTCTGACTTTGCAAAAGTGACAAGCTAACCCGTTTTCATTTTCGTGCCGTTGATTTGGGAGACTGCACATGCACAGCTTCTATGCATGAGCTTAGCTAGCCAACGTCGCCATGGCATTGCCAACAAGTTTGATTGGGGATTTCTATTGGAGAAGCAGTTTTAGCCTATCTTCATACTGTACTGTCTTTGCTCAAACTCTATTCTAGGTGCAACATGTGATGTTCCGTCCCTTGAGAATGATGTCACAGGCACTCCTTGGAAAGTGATCTATCAAATTGGGGACAGTGTGTCCCTGTCCTGTCCTGTGGGGACGATGAGAGAGGGCATGGCAGAGATCGTCTGCAGCTCCAGTCTGCAGTGGTCTCCATCCCCAGACAGTATAAGGTGCAGAGAAGGTAAGAGATCCAGAGATTCAACTGCTACATGGGAATATAGAAAGCAAATTCTTACCATCTTTGCTCTGAAATTAAATGAGGAGGCATCCCATTCCATTAAATATTAATTTTGATGTGTTTATTCTCCGTGTGCAAGTGCCAAAGGGCCCCACCCCTCCACTTGGCTTGAACTGCAAACTATGGGAAACACCAGGAAAGAGTCAGTGTGTGTGTAAGCTTCCATACCAATGCCAGTGAGTATTTTAATTGCAGTCTTTTCACATTTCTTGACTTTTGACAGGGTAATACAACTAAGTATATACAACCCTGGAAATAAACAAAATATTTTAATCTGATTATTTTTCTCTTTAAAGGCCTTCCCTGCAGTTATGTGCCACCCTCCACACAGGCAGAACAAGTAAATTGGGCGTGTGTCAACTTGGAGCTCTGCAGTGTCTGGGGAGGAGCTTCAAGCTGGTGAAGGACAGTGATTGTGATTGGTCGGATCAGGGGCTCACTTCCTGCCAGGAGGAGTGCTTTGACACCTCTGTCCAGCTCTGTGTCAAACTACCAGACAGTGCTGTTGCTGTGACAATGTCAGAATGTGAGGTGGGGGCTCGGAGGTGCCAGGGGGAGCAGTTTGATGTGGTCAGCATCAAGGCCTGTTCTGCACTTTAAAAAATGATTCTTAACCCATAATTGTAATGTTTTTTTTACTTATAAGACAGTAGTCCCTTATATTCTAATAAAGTGTGCATCAAGGTAGAACTATCCATGTTCTACTCTACATGGTAATGGAGAGAACTATGCCACTAAGCTTTTGACTTCAGACAACTTTTTTGGACTTCCTTTATTGGTTGAAATTTGGCCATAGAATCAATGAACGAAAAACATTTCAATGTCTGTAAATGACACCGTGTCAAATTCCGTAAAATATGTATTTTATCTTTCATTCAGCACCTAAAATGCACCTGATTTCAATGTCTGGATAGTACGTCTTTTCAATGTCTGGATACGTATTTTTGACATCTGTATAAGATGTATTATAACCTTTCATTCAGTACCGGAAATGCACGTTATGTCAACATCTGGAAAATGTCTGGAAGATGACTGGGATTGTTGCAAGTTGTAAATAAAAGATCATTAGACAAAAAAGGTTACATTTTTGTTAATTTCAAATAAACGCTACGTTGTGACACAATAGAGTTGATTGCATTAAGTGACATTTTTTAACAACAAGTTAACAACAATCAAAATTTTAGCAAATTAAGTTGAACCAAGCTATAACTGAAACGGGACAAAACGTGCTCCTTCTGAATGTTAGTCTTTACAGTTAAATGTAGTGTGTGCTCTATGGTATTATGGACAAGGAGAGAGTGATAGAATATGGGAAGAGGATGGGTACAGCAGGACCTGATTATGTGGACTATTCACACAGGCCTTCATTGAGAATCTCAAACACCATCTTTCTACACTTGATGGCAGCCATGGAGCACAGGGCCATAATCCTCTTGCTCTGGTTCTTCAGCAGCTTCACACAGAACATGTGTTCTCCCTCAGGACAGTCCTGTGGAACTTCACACAGACATTGTTTGGACTCTGGGTGCACAAAGACAAAGGGTAAGAGCAACATGTACATGGAATGATTTTGCTATGTTGAAATTATATCTACAAATTTATCTTTGACAAATAATTACTTGTATTGCATCTTAACTAGTTAAAACTATTTTCAGATAAGGTTATTTCAGCTGAACGTGGTCAAGTGCTATTTGACTCATAGAGGGAATGTGTGGCCAGTCAGAGTTGCCGGTGCAGCTCTTACACTCGTGACAGATGTCAGAGTTGCAGGGCTCCTGGACTGAGCTCTTTGCAGACACGGTGGCACTGAACTTGGCCCAGTCCAGGCTGACCACATCCTTGTCACATGGACCCACATTCATGGAGAAGAGCTGGTCACCGTAGCAACAACCCAGGTAGAAACCAGAATAGGACATCATCATACCACTGCCAACTTCAACATTGAAGATGCAGAACTCGTTTTTGTATGGGCTGCAATACACACAACACACACAAAGTTGGGGCACACACAGATATGGAAACCATAGATCAATCCAAGTAGAGCTAACATTAAAAGGCACTTAACAACCCATTAATATTACATTATTCATGACTTAATGAAGATTGATAAATGAAAGTACTCACATAAAAGTCTCTCACGCCACGCAAATACATTTGGAACTATCATGCCTCTCTCCACCCCCACATTGAACAACTTATCTGGACAGACAGACACACAGACAGAACAAAAATCCAATTACGTGATTATGTAATTTAATCCTATTGTCAATCATGTGATCTTCACTTAATTGTCGATAAACTATATGATGACTTAAAAAGGACACTAACATCCTCTAATGTTTCTTCAAAGCCCTTTTGAGACAGTCTACACCTATTTTGCAGTGCAGGTCATCGAGATGTGAAGGCTCCCAGGTTAGACTCTTGCAACAGCTTTAGAAGCACCGCCCTGACGGTGTCATGCCTTTGTCAGTGCAGTCGAGTCCCACAGAGTAGCCCACCTTGAACTACTTTAAAATAATTGAGTTAAGAAAGCCTCTATACAAACATGGTTTCTTTTTTGCTTTATTGAGTAAGGCAGCTCCAAAATGCAGGAGTTTCAGCCTCGCTCAATGCTTTCTGTGGTGGTGGGGCAGCCAGTGGAAAATACGAAGCGTAATGTTCACTAGTTGCGCCGTGATTGGCTCAGTGTTCTGTCACTCATGGGGACACTACGTCACTGCCAAATCTAAGTGTAGAGCTCGAACATTCAAGCCCCTTGGGTGCTGCCATAGAGTTACATTAGAAGTGCCCATCCAAGAAGGCTCAAGGTCATTGGCCACAGATAAAATTAAGTCAAATCCCGTTATATCTACAGTATCTTTAATTGGATTGATCATGTCAACATCATACTTTCAAAATATTAGCTAGCAGTCATTATATATTCAAGTCAACAATCTACTGGCAAATGCTATTTAATCCTTGTCATATGAAGAGAAATAATGAAGAGAAATTGCAGATAAAACGTATCGTATTGAGCCTCATCATGATTCGACCCTGTTTTTTTCGGAGTTCCTAGTTGTTTTGAAAGCACCATAAATCCAGAGAAAGACAGACTTTGATGACAAAGTTTGAAGACAAAATTTGCCCACAAAGGAATGCTACGCGCCACCTTCCTGTTCAAGTGAGCACAGCACAAAAAGGTGAGTCCAAAAATGTCTTGTATGCTGCTGCATAAATTATGTAATATGCCAGGGAGATATGTACAGTGGGGAGAACAAGCAGGATTGCAGGTTTTCCTACTGACAACGCATGTAGAGGTCTGTAATTTTTATCATAGGTACACTTCAACTGTGAGAGACGAAATCTAAAACAAAAATCCAGAAAATCACATTGTATGATTTTTAAGTAATGAATTTGCATGACATAAGTATTTGATCACCTACCAACCAGTAAGAATTCCATCTCTCACAGACCTGCTAGTTTTTCTTTAAGAAGCCCTCCTGTTCTCTACTCATTACCTGTGTTAACTGCACCTGTTTGAACTCATTACATGTATAAAAGACACCTGTCCACACACTCAATCAAACAGACTCCAACCTCTCCACAATGGCCAAGACCAGAGAGCTGTTGAAGGACATCAGGGCTAAAATTTTAGACCTGCACAAGGCTGGGATGGGCTACAGGACAATAGAAAAGCAGCTTGGTGAGAAGGCAACAACTGTTGGCGCAATAATTAGAAAATGGAAGAAGTTCAAGATGACGGTCAATCACCCTCGGTCTGGGGCTCCATGCAAGATCTCACCTCGTGGGGCATCAATGATCATGAGGGAGGTGAGGGATCAGCTCAGAACTACATGGCAGGAACTGGTCAATGACCTGAAGAGAGCTGAGACCACAGTCTCAAAAAAAACCATTAGTAACACACTACGCCGTCATGGATTAAAATCTTGCAGCGCACGCAAGGTCCCCCTGCTCAAGCCAGCACATGTCCATGCCCGTTTGAAGTTTGCCAATGACCATCTGGATGATCCAGAGGAGGAATGGGAGAAGGTCATGTGGACTGATGAGACAAAACCAAGCTTTTTGGTCTAAACTCCACTCACCGTGTTTGGAGGAAGAAGAAGGATGAGTACAAGCCCAAGAACAGCATCCCAACTGTGAAGCATGGAGGTGGAAACATCATTCTTTGGGGATGATTTTTTGCAAAGGGGACAGGACGACAGTACCGTATTGATGGGAGGATGGATGGGACCATGTATCGCAGGATCTTGGCCAACAACCTCCTTCCCTCAGTAAGAGCATTGAAGATGGGTCGTGGCTGGGTCTTCCAGCATGACAACAACCCGAAACACGCAGCCAGGGCAACCAAGGAGTGACTCCGTAAGAAGCATCTCAAGGTCCTGGAGTGGCCTAGCCAGTCTCCAGACCTGATCCCAATAGAAAATCTTTGGAGGGAGCTGAACGTCCATATTGCCCAGCAACAGCCCCGAAACCTGAATGATCTGGAGAAGGTCTGTATGGAGGAGTGTGCCACAATCCCTGCTGCAGTGTGTGCAAACCTGGTCAAGATCTACAGGAAGCGTATGATCTCTGTAATTGCAAACAAAGGTTTCTGTACCAAATATTAAATTCTGCTTTTCTGATGTATCAAATACTTATATCATGCAATAAAATGCATATTAATTACTTAAAAATCATACAATGTGATTTTCTGGATTTTTGTTTTAGATTCCATCTCTCACAGTTGAAGTGTACCTATGATAAAATTTTTTACAGACCTCTACATGCTTTGTAAGTAGGAAAACCTGCAAAATCGGCAGTGTATCAAATACTTTTCCTCCCCACTGTATACTGTAGCTAAGAAAGTAATACTAAGTGTATGTTGGAATGGAATTCCAGTTTGGAATGATGGCGCCGGAGGGTAGGGCTGCCGTCGGCTCTTAACCAACCATGCTATTTTGTTTGTTTTTTCGCGTTGTTCGTAACTTGTTTTGTACATAATGTTGCTGCTACAGTCTCTTATGACCGAAAAAAGCTTCTGGACATCATAACTGGGATTACTCACCTCAAATTGGATGAGGAGTTCTTCTTCAATGAGTAATACACAATGTATATACTACGGACACCCGACCAGGCCCAGATCCCTGTGATTCGCTGGAAAAGGAAACACACTACCGTTAAAAAGTTTGGTGCCACTTAGAAATGTCCTTGTCTTTGAAAGAATAGCGTATTTTTAGTCCGTTAAAATAACATCAAATTGATCAGAAATACATTAACGTTGTAAATGACTGTTGTAGCTGGAAATGGCAGGAATATCTACATCGTCGTACAGAGTTCATTATCAGCAACCATCACTCCTGTGTTCCAATGGCACGTTGTGTTAGCTAATGCAAGTTTATCATTTTAAAAGGCTAATGGATCATTAGAAAACCCTTTTGCAATTATGTCAGCACAGCTTAAAACTGTTTTTCTGATTAAAGAAGCAATAAAACTGGCCTTCTTTAGACTAGTTGAGTATCTGGAGCATCAGTATTTACAGGCTCAAAATGGCCAGAAATAAAGGCCTTTCTTCTGAAATTCGTCAGTATATTCTTGTTCTGAGAAAGGAAGCCTACATCATGAGAAAAATTGTCAAGAAACTGAAGATCTTGTACAGCGCTGTGTACCACTCCCTTCACAGAACAGAGTAGAAAGAGGATAGGAAGGCCCCGGTGCACAACTGAGCAAGAGGACAAGTACATTAGAGTGTCTAGTTTAAGAAACAGACTGAACTGGCAGCATAATTAAATAGTACCCCCAAAGCTCCGGGATGAGCAGACATTCCATCCTAAAACATTTTTTTTTTAATTGCAGGCCCCTGAACCATAATCTTGATCTCATCTTTGTACTTCTTGAATATATCATATTCTTTATAACTGCTTTGTGCTTTTTAATGCAGATATTGTATCACGCCGAGATGCTGGCCTTCTAGATCCTCTGTCCAGTGTCTGTGTTCTTTTGCCCATCATAATCTTTTATTTTTATTGGCCAGTCTGAAATATGGCTTTTTCTTTGCAACTCTGCCTGGAAGTCCAGCATCTCGGGGTCGCATCTTCACTGTTGACGTTTAGACTGGTGTTTTGCTGTGCACTGGGGCTTCCCACTCCTCTTTCTACAACATAGACAATGTCTACACTGTATTTCTGACTAATTTGATGTTATTTTAATGGACAAAAAATGTGCTTTTCTTTCAACAACAAGGACATTTCTAAGTGACCCCAAACTTTTGAACGGCAATGTATGTCTATGGGTTTGACTTCATATATCCCTCACAAATGATTGGTTATTTATTTATTTAAGACACCCCCTTCCTGCATCAGTCACAAACCGAGCCTAATAGCTAAGATAAAAAAAGACTGAAGACTCTAACACGAAACCCAAACCGGCTGTGCGCGTGTGCCATCATGCGCCATCGTGCATACATTTATGTTGTCCCCCCACACCAAACGCGATCACAACACGCAGATTAAAATATCAAAACAAACTCTGAACCAATTACATTAATTTGGGGACAGGTTGAAAAGCATTTAACATTTATGGCAATTTAGCTAGCTAGCTTGCACTTGCTAGCTAATTTGTCTTATTTAGATAGCTTGCTGTTGCTAGCTAATTTGTCCTGGGATATAAACATTGAGTTGTTATTTTACCTGAAATGCACAAGGTCCTCTACTCCGACAATTTATCCACACATAAAACGGTCAACCAAATCTTTTCTAGTCATCTCTCCTCCTTCCAGGCTATTTCTTCTCTGGACTTTATACCGCCGATTGGCAACTTTTAGAAATTAGGTGCATTACCGCCACCGACCTTGTTCGTTTTTCAGTCACCCACGTGGGTATAACCAATGAGATGGCACGTGGGTATCTACTTCTATATACCAATGAGGAGATGGGAGTGGCAGGACTTGCAGCGCTATCTGCGTCACAAATAGAACTGACTTCTATTTTAGCCCTTGGCAACGCAGACGCTCGTTGGTGCGCGCAAGCAGTGTGGGTACAATAATTGAATAACATAGATTTCTACATTTATTTTGCAACACTCGCGCACTCAACGTGAGCGGTGTAGTCAGCCTGTAAGCCATGACAACACAAAGTTCACAATTCCCAAGTCTTCCAAACCCTCCTTTCGCAACCTTCCATCCTGTCCCCTTACTGGAAGAAGTGGCTGGAAATTCCAGATTCCAGTAACATTCACCAGCTGTAAGTTGTCTCTACAACTCTGACCCCTGACACTCCCTTGAGTGTGGAAATAGGGGTCATGGGTGGAACACTGAGTTCCTGTCACGCTGATAAAATATAAAATAGTTTCATGTTGTGATTGATGAAGTTTATAGCTTTGCAAGTACCCACAACTACAAAGAATAGGTCCATTTGTCTCCTTCATGTGAAGTATACTTTACATGGTCTCTGAAACCAACAAGAAACAACCGATCAGAGCCTCTCTATAAACCAGACAAAAATGATTATTTAAATACAAAAAGTTTATTCACATTATAAAATGGCCTATACATACTGTCAGCCGTACAACAATCTATAGCACAACATCTATACACTACACATCTACCACAGTACAAATAGCAATATTCATGCTGTACACTTTGGGCCAAGACATCAAAATAAATCAATGCAAATGATTTAGACATTCAATCTTTAGATAATCTATAGTTACATTATTCAAAGAAAGTTTCATACAAAACATTTATCACCATTTATATACTGTATTTACATGAAATGAGAAGTGTTTTTGATATGGAGCATTGCAAAGCCCTTGTGATGGAAAAAGTAAGTTGGAGACAGATTTCCTTTTCATGGAAGACTGTAAAAGAAGCATCGCACAGTGAAGAAATATAATGACATTCTGAGGAAGATGTCTGAAGGCAAAGATTAGGCAAAGCTGTCTACCAACATAATGCATCTCTCATGGCATCAGTTTGGCACATCTGTTTGTGCTCGTCTATAGACCTAAGGGTCCTCCTTTTCTACAAAGAGTGACAGCTTGAATAATATAATAGCAAAATATGCATGTTTGTAACATTATATTTGAATAGCTTTTTCTACATATAATCATTATACAAAATAAAGACAGACTGATCAGAAAGTTCCTTCCCCAAATGGCAGTAATAACATGTAAGGTGTTGTGTAGGGTTGGTGTGCTGCCCTTGCTGCTGCTTGCAGGACCCGACTGACTCAGCCAGACACCAGGCAGCAGAACCCAGAGAAGCGCCTCTTCCTCTGCCTGACTAGCGGGTATTGAGTGAGATTCAGCAGACTGCTGTCATCTAGACAACACAGACAGAGGAACCTGAGTACAGTGCAGTGCCTTCCATCTTGTGTATCTTTCATGATTTAACACAATCTTACAGTACAAATGCTACTTACCTTGGTTTTTTAGTGGTAAAGGCATGGTCTCCCTAAGTTTGCTGAGTAGGTTTCTCATCTCTCGCATGTCCCTGAGGAGACAGGGTGAATCATTGGTAAATCCATTTACCACCTCTACATGGTCACAGAGGAAGCCTACCCACAAACTGAAACATGAATGTCTACTATAACTTGTAATGTCCAATCGGTTGATAATCCTATTCATGTATGGTTTAAACAGTACTCTGTGGCCTGGGCTTTCTGTTGACCGTGAAAGACCATGAGTGTGTAAGCATATTGCATTACACTATACCTCTCTATGTTTTCAATATCGGTGCACACCAGCCAGGACTCATGTTGGTAGTCCACAGGTGAGGAGGAGCGCTCCTCCAGGATGGGTACATCAGAACTCTCATCCATCTTGAAGTCCAGCCTGGGCTCCGGGTATGAATCCTTTCCTGGGATATGATCAACATATAATACTGGGTAACCTGTGATGCCATTTATTTCATATTGTATGGCATGTTTCAATGCCATACAACACTCCTTCCATGGCCTCCAACTGCTCTTAAACGCTAGTAAAAACCAAATGCATGCTTTTCAACCGTTCGCTGCCCGCACCCACCCGCCCGACTAGCATCACCACACTGGACGATTCCGACCTAGAATATGTGGACAACTATAAATACCTAGGTGTCTGGCTAGACTGTAAACTCTCCTTCCAGACTCATATTAAACATCTCCAATCAAAAATCAAATCTAGAATCGGCTTTCTATTTCGCAACAAAGCCTCATTCACTCAAGCCGTCAAACTTACCCTAGTAAAACTGACTATCCTAACGATCCTCAACTTCGACGATGTCATCTACAAAATAGCTTCCAATACTCTACTCAGCAAACTGGATGCTGTCTATCACAGTGCCATCCGTTTTGTTACCAACTCACCTGATACCACCCACCACTGCGACCTGTATGCTTTAGTCGGCTGGCCCTCGCTATATATTCGTTGCCAGACCCACTGGCTCCAGGTCATCTATAAGTCTATGCTAGGTAAAGCTCCGCCTTATCTCAGTTCACTGGTTACGATAACAACACCCACCCGTAGCACACGTTCCAGCAGGTATATCTCACTGATCATCCCCAAAGCCAACACCTCATTTGGCCGCCTTTCCTTCCAGTTCTCTGCTGCCAGTGACTGGAACGAATTGCAAAAATCACTGAATTTTGAGACTTTTATTTCCCTCACCAACTTTAAACAACAACTATCTGAACAGCTAAACGATCGCTGCAGCTGTACATAGTCCATCTGTAAATAGCCCACCCAATCTATCTACCTCATCCCTATACTGTTTTTATTTTATTTACTTTTCTGCTCTTTTGCACACCAGTATCTCTACCTGCACACTCCAGTGTTAATCTGCTAAATTGTAACTATTCGCTCCTATGGCCTATTTATTGCCTACCTCCTCATGCCTTTTGCACACACTGTATATAGACTTTCTTTTTTCTACTGTGTCATTGATTTGTTTATTGTGTTATTGGCTTATTTATTGTTTACTCCATGTGTAACTCTGTGTTGTTGTCTGTGTCACACTGCTTTGCTTTATCTTGGCCAGGTCGTAGTTGCAAATGAGAACTTGTTCTCAACTAGCCTACCTGGTTAAATAAAGGTGAAATAAAAAATAAATAAATAATATTGTAGCTACTATCCTTCCCTCTGCTGGTTGAGATTGGTATTTCACCTTTCCTGTGGAGCTGCAGTACCCCCAATAGACACATGGACTTGAGCATCTCCGTGATGAACATCTCCAGGCAGCACTGCAGCTGGATGAAGAGCCGGCATATCTCTGGGTGGATCTCCCCATCCTCTGGCCTACAACACATACACATACAGTAGGAGAATGGACCGTTTCAAATCTTATCACTGGCTCTTATTCTAGCCCTTCGTGAAACCCCCTGGCTCTAAAGCAGGGGTGGGCAACTTTGGTGAGGACCACAAAAAAATATGAGCTCATCATGGGGGGCCACAGTGGCTTACGGGTCTGCATATCCACATCCATACCCACACATGCAGTCGATATGGCCCTATGTAACATGTTGTTGATCCATGGGCCCACTTAAGGGGGACCGCAGGCGCTAATTGCCCATCCTTGCTCTAAAGGGACTGGAGGTGTGAGGGGTCTTTAATGGCTAAGGAAGAGCAGATCATTTATGAGTAGATTACGCTTAGCAACAAGGACAGCTCAAGCGGCAATTGAAGACATCAAAATTTCACATCCAGTAACTGTATCATAGATTCCAAGTAGCCCACTGTACAGGCTTGGGGTACATTTAATTTGAATTCCAGTCAATTCAGGAAGTAGTCTACACTTAAATTCCAATAACAATTATCTTTAATTGGTTTTAGTAAAACGTGGAATTGGAATTTGGTTTACTTTCTGAATTGAAATTGAATTGAACCCAACCCTGCTACTGTATTTAATTATCCTGTCGAATAGCAGGGCTTGGATTGACACACTAGCACCGAGGACAGCTCCAGTGACGACTGAAGATGTCAACAGATCACATTCATTAAATTGTAGCCTATCCGTATATCGTAAACGCAGATTCCTTACCCAGACCCAGATATCACGGTGAGGTTTTGATGGGCAGCTTGGGCCATAGCGCATCCTTTGGTCCTGGTACGGTGCAGCACGGCCCGTAAAGAGGGACAATCGGCAGAAATCTCCCCAATAGAGATGACCTGTTCTCGGTACAGCGCCACAAGAGTGTTGAATTCTTGGACAGTCTGGGAAGCAACATGTACACATAACCCCTTTCAGCAAGTCAATGCATAGCACCATAGATTTTCAAGGGCCCAATATAGGCCTAAACTTTAATAACACTATTGCACTATAGAGACACACACATATATACATAGATATATACACACAACTACTAATTGTGGCACATTGGTGTAATATTGTAGTAGCTATCCTTGTGGCATGCCCTTCTGAGTGCAACATACATCATTGAGTCTATCGCACCTTAAAGCGTTAAGAAACCATTCAAGGACATCCTTAAATGAATTTCTCCATGGCTCCTGGACTACCATCTAGGACTTAGTTGGCAGATAAATGTTGCTTGGTAAGAAAATGTATCTGGATAATTACATTAGAATATCTAGCGTTGCGCATGTTGTGGGTAAAATATATATAGGATAGTGTCTGCTCTTATACTAGTACGGCAGAAATGACTCCATTGCTTTTACCAATAATGCACGATAGATCATATCTCACCATCCTACAGTCGCCTACGGCCCGCTGGGCTTTCCGCGCGCTCTCGGTGCTCTCCCGGCGCTCGGGGTCCCTCTGCGGTGGTTTGCCGAGCTGGAAAATGTTCGCTGCGGATCTGGGGCGGTTAATGCGCCCGTTCGGTGCAGAACACATGCATACACAGTCACTGATAAAATCCCACGGCCAGCCTATCTATAATATTCGTTTGTTCAGCTTGCAGGACGACAGCAAGTAGTGGACGGCTCGCAGCTTCTTCTCTGCATCTCTCTCCTCAGCGGCGAAGCGAGTCACCTTCACCCCAGCAGAAGGCCAACTGCGGCTGAACGGTCTTCTGTCGTGCTTTCACCTGAGAAGCGAATTCATGGGGAGCCTGAGCCAACCATTTGTCACTGCTCCGGCATCCCGTTAACTGTTGAGGCGTCGACGACTCCAAAGCAAGCGGGTCTGTCGCAGGAAAGTATTGAGAATAAACGCAAATATCTACAAATATTATTCGTATCTGGCATGAGCAACAGCACATTCAAAGACCAGCAGGAATAATGAATGCTCAAAGTAAATCTCGTCAATTTACGCACATCACAGCCTCCCCGACCGATGTGAGATACAGAATACAGACATACAGGCTACTGTTGGCTGCAAGTAAACCAATGTATTATTGTCACCACAATTGCAAACCAATGAAAACTGTACATTTGACACATAACTTACCAGAGATTTGGCAATTTGTTCTGTAAAATGTATATAAGATGTCTATCATTGGTAATACACTGAATGACACACTGGTAAGACAAAATATTACAATGAGTCCCTGCAACACACAAAATTGCAACAGTACTAAAATACACTATATAAACAAAAGTATGTGGACACCCTTTCAAATCAGTGGATTCGGCTATTTCACACACACCTGTTGCTGACAGGTGTATAAAATCGGTGTATAAAATCTCCATAGACAAACATTGGCAGCAGAATGGCCTTACAGAAGAGCTCAGGGTCTTTCAATGTAGCGCCTCATAGAGATGCCACCTTTCCAACAAGTAATTTTGTCCAATTTCTTCCCTGCTAGAGCTGCCCCGGTCAAGTGCTGTTATTGTGAAGTGGAAACGTCTAGGAGCAACAAGAGCTCAGCCATGAAGTGGTAGGCCACAGAAGCTCACAGAACGGGACCGCTGAGTGCTGAAGCGTGTAGAGCGTAAAAATCATCTGTTCTGGGTTGCAACACTCACAACCAAGTTCCAAACTGCCTCTGGAAGCAACTCCAGCAGAAGAACTGTTCATGAAATGTGTTTCAATGGCTGAGCAGCTGCACACAAGCCTAATATCACCATGTGCAATGCTAATCGTTGGCTGGAGTAGTGTAAAGCTCTCCATTATTGGACTCTGGAGCAGTGGAAACTCGTTCTCCGGAGTAATGAATCACACTTTACTGGCAGTCCCTCTGACAAATCTGGGTTTGGCTATGCCTAATTGCCCAACATTAGTGCCCGACCTCAGTAACGCCCTTGACCCAACAGCAATGTTCCAACATCTAGGGGAAAGCCTTCCCAGAAGAGTGGAAGCTGTTATAGAAGCAAGGGGCAACTCCATATTAATCCCCATGATTTTGCAATGAGATGTTCGACGAGCAGGTATCCACATACTTTTGGTCATGTAGTGCATATTGAATAAAACGTTTACAGTTATATGAGATGTACATTATCAATCAAGAGTTTGGACACACCTACTCATTAAAGGGGTTTCCTTTATTTGTACTATTTTCTACATTGTAGAATACTAGTGAAGACATCACAACTATGAAAGAACACATATGGAATCATGTAGTAACCAAAAAAGTGTTAAACAAATCAAAATATATTTAAAAGTAGCCACCCTTTGCCTTGATGACAGCTTTGTGCATTCTTGGCATTCTCTAAACCAGCTTCACTTGGAATGCTTTTCCAACAGTCTTCCCACATATGCTGAGCACTTGTTGGCTGCTTTTCCGTCACTCTGCAGTCCAACTCATCTCCATTGAGTTGAGTTTGGGTGATTGTGGAGGCCAGATCATCTGATGCAGCACTCCATCACTCTCCTTATTGGTCAAATAGCCCTTACACAGCCTGGAGGTGTGTTGGGTCATTGTCCTGTTGAAAAATGTTAGTCCCACTAAGCGCAAACCAGATGGGACAGTGTATCGCTTCAGAATGCTGTGGTAGCCATGCTGGTTAAGTATGCGTTGAATTCTAAATCAAATCAGACAGTGTCACCGGCAAAGCACACCCACACCACCTCCTCCATGCTTCATGGTGGGAAGTACACATGCGGAGGTAATCCGTTCACCTACTATGCATCTCAAAAAGATACCGTGGTTGGAACCAAAAATCTCACATTTGGACTCATCAGACCAAAGGACAGATTTCCACCAGTCTAATGTCCATTGGTTGTGTTTCTTGGCCCAAGCAAGTCTCTTCTTATTATTATTGGTGTCCTTAAGTAGTGGTTTCTTTGCAGCAATTCGACCATGAAGTCCTCATTCACTCATTCTCCTCTGACCAGTTGATGTTGAGATGTGTCTGTTACTTGAACTGTGCAAAACATTTATTTGGGCTGCAATTTCTGAGGTGCAGTTAACTCTAATGAACTTATCCTCTGCAGCAGAGGTAACTCGGGGTCTCCCTTTCCTGTGGCGGTCCTCATGAGAGACAGTTTCATCATAGTGCTTGATGGTTTTTGTAACTGTACCTGAAGAAACTTTCAAAGTTCTTGACATTTCCCTATTGACTGACCTTCATGTCTGAAAGTAATGATGGACTGTCATTTCTCTTTGCTTATTTGAGCTGTTCTTGCCATAATATGGACTTGGACTTGCTATCTTCTGTATACCACCCTTACCTTGTCACAACACAACTGATTGCCTCAAACACATTGAGAAGGATAGAAATTCCACAAATAACTTTTAACAATGCACACCTGTTAATTGAAACATATTCCAGGCGACTACCTCATGATGCTGGTTGAGAGAATGCCAAGAGGGTACAAAGCTGTCATCTAGGCAAAGGGTGGCTACTTTGAAGAATCTCAAATATAAAATAGATTTTGATTTGTTTAACACTTTTTTGCTTTCTACATGATTCCACATGTTATTTCCTAGTTGACGCCTTCACTATTATTCTACAATGTAGAATATAGTGAAAATAAAGAAAAACCCTGGAATGAGTAAGTGTGTCCAAACTTTTGGCTGGTACTGTATGTGATTATTCTACCTTCATGTTGATGACCTGAGGGAAGTCCTTGACAGAGCGGGCCCACTGGTCATACATCTATCAAAATAGGCCTATTATTATAGATCTCTGTGCATTTCCTAACCAGATTTTTTTTAAACAATAATAATTATTGGTTTTTCGTTTTCACTTCTATCCCTCATACAATCTTTTCACTGTAAATCCAAAATTGTTTTATGTAAAACTCTCACAAAATATGAAATAAGCCCATCTACACAACTTCATTTGAGTACTGGTATTTCTATACATATGACCTCCCCAACTGCAAAAAAAAAACCCACCTCACAGTTCCCCACAGGACTGCTCATGATTCCAGTTAACATATGGAGGTGACAGGTGAGTTACCTGGCAGTAAGCACTATTAGGCACAATACTACATCACCCAGAAACCTCAGCTGTACCATTTTTAGAGGTCAGCCATCGCTGGCTAAATACACAAACAGCACTCAAGACAAGAATAGGTATGCTAGAAAGCAAAGAACCAGCAGGGCCAGTATCCAGTTGACAGAGTGGATGTAGATGATGACCAGGTCAATATCGAAGAACCAGCCGCGCATGTCGGCCAGGTCCAGGGCATCCAGGGCAAAGCCTGCTGGGGCAAAGTGCCACCACCTCCCTGGAGCCACCTGCCCCTGGTACCCTGGGATACAAACAGGGAAACTGGGGTCAGAGAGGGAGGCAGACAGTCCCTAGTGTACACATGTACAATAATGGGTTTTTGTTTAGGACTGCTCAAGCTTGGCATGCTAGTTAACTAAAAGAGACATTCACTTTGTGAGAAACTCATTAGTTACATGATAATTATAACATGTTTGTTGCATAAGAGCTTACAAGACTGCACAAAAATAAGACAAACTGAGTTACAGATGATCAGATATCTATTGCAAGCAACACATCCACTTACTCCAAAAGATGCGGAAACGTTTTGGGCAATTGGGAAGAGGCCATTTAGCACAGTTGGCTTTTTGAAAGTTGTGTTTCCGTGAGTGGTAGACCTTCGGGAAAAAAGTCTTAGCTGTCTGGTTGAGCTCTGAAACCAAAAGGAAATTAAACAATTTAGTTAAATCTCTCAAAGGGCTTCTTACTATTTACAGCTATGGAGAAAACAGCTATTTGTTATCAATAACAGAACCATTGGGAGGAGTATGCACCATAAATTGAAGCCGTAACTCACCTTTCTGGAAGAGTGTGTGTGAGATGAGGGTGCGGCAGAGGGGACAGGGGGTGTTGGCTGGCCGGTTCTTGGCCAGCGTGCGGAGGCAGGGCTCACAGAAGATGTGGCCACAGGGGTGACAGCTATAGGGACTGAAGTAGACATCCAGGCACACAGCACAGGTGTAGCCCTCTCTGTCCACCTCCTCACTGTCTGTTAGCAGCCCTGTCACACTCTATATACAATAAGATAAAATAATAGTGAGGCAATATGGAAAATAATATCTAACAGTAACACTAATCTCTTGTGGACAGACGCACGTCATAAATGGTATCATAGCGTCTGTCAACAGACTGTGGGATGCAACGATTAGCGAGGCACTTTGTTTCTGGCACTTTGATTTGTCATCACTGATCATTTGGACAAATCACAATTTCGCAGGTGCTTACATCTTCTGAATTTCGGAAAAGGAGGGGACATTTGGCCCATTTGTTGCTTTTTACATCTCTTTGTTCATGATGCTAACATATGATATGAGAGCACTCCAATCAGCCTGTCGAGTGTCATTGTGAGAGAATACTGACCGGCAATAGAGTCTATGGTTTGGGGAGAATGGACGGCTTGTTGACATGCACTAGTCACCCCAATTCAGATACCCATAAAACAGAAACCAACTGTAACCATGACTAGAGTGGTTCGTGGAAGGGCTTGAGTTTACAAGCTATCAACCAAAAACAATTAAACTCATCTTGGCACAAGATTAGTCAACTTTATCAAACCACATAAATCAACCTATAATATGGGTTCATCCACAAGACTAGAACAAGCGCAGTACCTGTAGTCCACACTCCACAGTACTGTAAGTGTCTCTCAATCATATACACTGTAGGTCCACACTGGTTACTGTCAACCAACAATCTCTCTGCTACTGCTGACAACACAGGGAAATGTAGTCACCCACCTGGCAGGCAACACCCAACTCACTAATCTTCTGTGTTTGTGTTTGCTTAGCTGATGGGCGACTACATTATCAAAGGCAAGATATAACTTCCCCCCTTCCAGACACAGTCAAAGTAAGGTGAAGGAATTTGAAATGTGTGTCATACATGTACAGTGGGGCAAAAAAGTATTTAGTCAGCCACCAATTGTGCAATTTATTTATTTATTTGGTGGAAAATAAGTATTTGGTCAATAACAAAAGTTTCTCAATACTTTGTTATATACCCTTTGTTGGCAATGACAGAGGTCAAAGTCTTCACAAGGTTTTCACAAGTTGCTGGTATTTTGGCCCATTCCTCCATGCAGATCTCCTTTAGAGCAGTGATGTTTTGGGCCTGTTGCTGGGAAACATGGACTTTCAACTCCCTCCAAAGATGTTCTATGGGGTTGAGATCTGGAGACTGGCTAGGCCACTCCAGGACCTTGAAATGCTTCTTACAAAGCCACTCCATCATTGCCCGGGCGGTGTGTTTGGGTTCATTGTCATGCTGAAAGACCCAGCCACGTTTCATCTTCAATGCCCTTGCTGATGGAAGGAGGTTTTCACTCAAAATCCCACGATACATGGCCCCATTCATTCTTTCCTTTACATGGATCAGTTGTCTTGGTCCCTTTGCAGAAAAACAGCCCCAAAGCATGATGTTTCCACCCCCATGCTTCACAGTAGGTATGGTGTTCTTTGGATGCAACTCAGCATTCTTTGTACTCCAAACACGACGAGTTGAGAGTTATATTTTGGTTTCATCTGACCATATGACATTCTCCCAATCTTCTTCTAGATCATCCAAACTTCAGACGGGCCTGGACATGTACTGGCTTAAGCAGGGGGACACGTCTGGCACTGCAGGATTTGAGTCCCTGGCGGCGTAGTGTGTTACTGATGGTAGGCTTTGTTACTTTGGTCCCAGCTCTCTGCAGGTCATTCACTAGGTCCCCCCGTGTGGTTCTGGGATTTTTTGCTCACCCTTCTTGTGATAATTTTGACCCCACGGGGTGAGATCTTGCGTGGAGCCCCAGATCGAGGGAGATTATCAGTGGTCTTGTATGTCTTCCATTTCCTAATAATTGCTCCCACAGTTGATTTCTTCAAACCAAGCTTCTTACCTATTGCAGATTCAGTCTTCCCAGCCTGGTGCAGGTCTACAATTTTGTTTCTGGTGTCCTTTGAAAGCTCTTTGGTCTTGGCCATAGTGGAGTTTGGAGTGTGACTGTTTGAGGTGGTGGACAGGTGTCTTTAATACTGATAACAAGTTCAAACAGGTGCCATTAATACAGATATCGAGTGGAGGACAGAGGAGCCTCTTAAAGAAGACGTTACAGGTCTGTGAGAGCCAGAAATCTTGCTTGTTTGTTATTGACCAAATACTTATTTTCCACCATAATTTGCAAATAAATTCATTAAAAAATCATACAATGTGATTTTCTGGATTTTTTCCCCTCCTTTTGTCTGTCATAGTTGAAGTGTACCTATGATGAAAATTACAGACCTCTCTCATCTTTTTAAGTGGGAGAACTTGCACAATTGGTGGCTGACTAAATCGTTTTTTTTGCCCCAATTTAACTGCTTGTGGTAAACAGTGTCAGACTAACAACCACAGGGACTCCAATGTGGTCGTCTTGCAAGCTCAACAAAATGGTCAAGAATAATTTTACAAAAATGCAATGTAACTAAAATACTGGACAAACTAAACTGTATGAATGTTTGACTTACCATTACATGAATAACTCCATTAGACATTTCTGTTACAGCCAGATGTCTTTTACCGGCACATATCTCAATTCAATGGCTTTATTGGCATGGGAAACATATTTTAACATTGCCAAAGCAAGTGTCTCTTTCTCTCCACCTGTAAATAACCATCGGATCTCAAATGAGACCATGACCAATTCGCACCTGTTCCTGGGAGTGGAGCCAGCGCTCTTTCTTCCTCTGTTTCCTCCTCTGGCTCTTCAGCCAGTTCTTCTCTTTCTTGCTGAACCTTTGTCTGGCTGGAGAAGCATTGTTGGCTACTACCTGGGCCTGGAGCTCTGTGGGGGTTCCCCTTCTCTCCTCCTCCTGCTCTCCAGGGATGTGGGAGACACCTGGCCCTCTCAGGGAGAGAAGACGAGAACCAGGGGTCTCTCTAGTCAGACGTGATAGGCAGGTAGGCGACCTAATAATACTCGTTGCAAATAGATGAGGGGTGTGGGACACAACAGGTGAATAGGGCAGCTGCTCTGTCCCAGTCCTCACCTCTCCCTCAGTCACTTCAACAGGGCCAGTCTGGGAGCCAGAGCTACAGGAGGGTTCCAACCTGCCCCTCGCACCAAACTTCGTATGAGAAACAATGCTGGGGGAGCTCAATGGAACTGATTGGGTGGCTCTGATGTCAGCCAACTGGAAAAAGGCATCTGGGTGTGTTGTGATTGGTCGGCTCTCAGCGTTAAGGCGGGACACAGAAGTACAGCAGAGCTGTGAGCCAACCAGAAAGTCCTCCCCGACTTCAGACCTGTACTGCTCACTGTGAGAACCCACCGGCTCGCCCTTCAGGCAGCCCGGTCCTCCCCTACCTCTCGTCGTCTGCGGTCTGACCACATGAAGGTAGCGTTTGTGGTCCTGGTCGACCCGACTCTTGCTAAGGTGCACGGTGGACTCCTGACCACAGGGGCATTTGGTGTTGTTGAGAAAGTTGAAGCCACCCAGGCGAGCACCACAGTTCCCACAGTTCAGCTTCCCCACTGTCCACTGGGCCTGCAGAAAGAGGACATTAGAACAGAAAGAACTGATAGGCTTGTCTCAAATTTTTATCCAAAAGTTACAAAAGAACACAGTGCAAATCAAACACTAGCACACACCTGTACAAACACAAAGCCTTACCTGGTGAACTGACGTCAGTATCCACTCTGGCAGTGTATCAACGTTCATGTGCCAGACACTGCATGTACCTGCTGCCGTTGTGTCATCATCAGGCACTATCTGTAGGGAGATAAACTACCATCTTTACCCAGTACAGACCCGGTCAACTCCTAACCATATGTTATAACACCAGCCTGGCTCTCCCTACTGAAGAAACATTGCTCTTTTCCTTGTATGACCTCAACAGGAGTAAAGGACCTATGGTGAAACACTGTCTGATGAATGGTTTTGTTTATTTCACATAAGCATAATAGTGAAATGTATGTGCGGCGTAAATGTCTCCTCCTTGTCTGATGATGAGGAATAGGAATCATAGGACCAACACGCAGCGTGGTAAGTGTTCATCGTCAATTTAATGAAATGAACACAGAATGACAAAAACAACTAAAGAGAATGAACGAGACCGAAACAGTTCTGTCTGGTACAGAATACAAAGACAGAAAACAACTACCCACAACCCATAGTGGGAAAACAGGCTGCCTAAGTATGGTTCTCAATCAGAGACAACGATTGACAGCTGCCTCTGATTGAGAACCACACTTAGGCAGCCTGTTTTCCCACTATGATTTGTGGGTAGTTATTTTTTTCTGGTTCGTGTTTGTTGCACCTGTCAGAACTGTTTGTTTATCGTTTTGTTGTTTTTGTTTGTGTATTCATTCTGGATGAAAAGTATTATGGATACGTACCACGCTGCACTTTGGTCCTCCTCTCCTTCCACCAACGAAAATCGTTACAGATGTACAGTAGCCTTAGTGTATGAAAGTGTACATACTTATTTTAAATGTGTATAGTTATGTCCTTGAGTTGTTATTGTCTATTGCTGTTTTGTAGCATTTCATGTTTTGTGCTTTGTGTGGACCCCAGGAAGAGTAGCTGCTGTTAGCAGCGACTAATGGGGATGCTAATAAAATGCTAAAGACACGTGCTGCTCTATTTTCTCACCTACCACTGAGAGACTTTACATCAGGGGCAGGAAACTAGATTCAGCCATGGGCCGATTTTTGTCAGAGAGGATGGTGAACATAATTAAGATATTGACAACTAAACTCAAAAAGAGATGGAATTTGAAAATAACAATCCTTTCATACCTTGATTACATTGAGAATCTTTGTGGGAACACTTGGGAACAGACTTTTAGTTGAATACCTGGTGGTTTTAGTATTTTTTTATATACACATTTTTTTTCTAAAAACTTTGGGGGGCAAAATAAAATGTGTTGCCGACCCCTTCTTTACAACCCTGGTTGGGGCAAGAAAAAGGATGGAAGCAACACTGTCACAGTAACACGAATCAGAATGTGAGCTATGGACCGTCTTGTTCCACCAGGTTAGATCATGACTTAATGAACTTTAGGAGGGATTGAGAGGATTGTTTGGAGTGCAGTCACTGACCTTTACTACACTCAAAATTACTTTGATGTTTTTGCAGTCTAAGGCAGGGCCCTTCAGGGGCTGTGTGTAAGAAATATCTCAGAGTATGGGTGCTGATTTAGGATCAGTTTTGCCTTTTAGATGACAATAAATAAGATTACATGGACTAGGGGGAAATGATACAAGATCAGCATTCCTACTCTGAGGCTTTGTTTAGACAGGCAGCCCAATTCTCTTGATTTCTTCAGATGAGCTCTGAAAAAGATGATGTGATTGGTCAAAATACCAATTTAGTGGAAAACATCAGAATTGGGTTGCCTGTGCGAACGCAGCATGAGATGCTTGATGGACAGCCTCTGAAATATTGCCTTGGGAGTCAGAATGCGTTCCTATGTGCTTTACATACACTATACTAGCTGGAAAAGTAACCCCGTCACTCACCGGATGCAGGCATGCTGTGTCTACAAAACCTTTACGACACTTCCTGCAGCGGAGCATAGCCACTGCCCCTGGGTTGTCCATAGAGACTGATGTCTGCTGTTCTCATCTGCCACAGAATCAATGAAAAAGAGGGCACAGTAGGCTAAATGCCAACACACAGACAAATAGGCAGGGAGCATATATTTCCTCTCATGGAGAGGATACCACAACATGTGATATGCATTCAGCACAGGTGATAAGGCTAATGGGAATGTTTCTGAAGCACTGTAAGAAGATGAACCCAAATAAGGTTGAATCACAATATGATCCATGTGATAATGACTCTTGGGTTTTCAGGAAAACTGATGAAAAAAGGCTTACTGTATGTGTACCTATATTCGTATACAGCCTTCGTTTTAACATAACTGACAACAATTCAACTAAGAGTCAAATTGAGAAAGTAGGCCTATCTACTCAACCTTGGTCATGGATGCAGTTCCTCTAACCGTGCATGGCCATAGCCCTATACAGCAGCGTCACGCCAATTTCATGATATAACAGCTAATAAACACTTAGTCTTTTATTTACTACGAAAATAAAAAAATCAATAAAAAAGGCAACATTCAAATGTCAATGAGTATTATTAGTAGCGTGAAATACAAAACTAGCCATGCCAGCTGAGCTAAATCGAGCAAGCAAAAATCTAAAAACGAAATTCCTCTCCTCTCGTGAGGCGGTGTGCTCCTAGTTCAACATTTCTGTTCATTCTTTTTGACAAATGCAAATGTTTATGACGATGGCTTTTGAAACAATTGCCATACTGAAAAGTAACATATCCTACCTGGGATTTCCAAATTCCTATGCGTTCCCTTCGAAACAATTAATTAACATTTTAATAGAAGAAAAATTTGTCCGAAAGTTAGAGGACAATGACGTCACTGCTTTTTGTTACGGAGCGTCAGATGCACCAAACTTCACAAGTAATCCCCGCTGCCATGTCGGTCTACGCCAGGTGGCAGCACCAGACCTGGTCACAGCGAGGTACGCTGTCCATGGTGCTGATCTGAGAAATAACTTCAATAAATTCCATATATTTTTTTAAAGCAAGAACAGCAATGGCAGATTCGTTTGTAATATTTTCGTAATTGAGAAAGGACAGGCATAGTCATATGGTTTCCGTTACAGCTGTGGTTTTCTATAATAATTTAGGCTATTGCTCATATCTAAACAATGAATAATAAATGCATCATACAAATACAAACGTTGAAAACGAGTGTGTGTGTGTGTGTGTGTGTGTGTGTGTGTGTGTGTGTGTCTATTCCAATTAATTGTTATTAGTGCTCTATCAAATCCTGTTGGTAAAGGGATGATAGCACCTGCATCTCACTGCGCGCACTCTCTCAGAGAGTCCAACTGTTGGTGTGGACAGAACATCTCTCTTTCAATCTCACAGCCAACTGACGTATTTTCCATCACTGGTATAAATGAACCCCCTCGTCAGTCGTCACCAACCGACACAGTGTGCATACTGAGCGCGCCGCGCAGAGTCCAGCTGTAGATCACAACGCGCTCTCCAAGGGTGGAGGTCTATTGGGCACGGGAGATGACACAATGTCACTGAGGAGCGCTTCCTTTTTCATCAACATGGAGGAAAGAAACAACTCGACGGCCGCATGGTTTCTATTTGATTTTCAAAACGAAACCTCGACAGCTACTTCCGAGGAGGTGAAATTAAGTTCCCAAATCTTCCCGTCCTTTCTCCTGGCTGCGCTCATTCTCTGTGCCGTATTTGGTAACGCGTGTGTGGTTGCAGCTATCGCCCTGGAGAGAAATCTTCAGAATGTAGGGAACTATCTGATCGGGTCTCTGGCCGTGACTGACTTGATGGTATCGGTTCTGGTGTTGCCAATGGCTGCCCTTTACCAAGTCTTAAACAGGTGGGCTCTCGGACAGGTACCGTGTGATATTTTTATCTCTTTAGATGTGTTATGTTGTACATCATCCATTCTGCACCTGTGCGCCATCGCCTTGGACAGGTACTGGGCCATTACCGAACCCATAGAGTATATGAAGAAGAGGACGCCCAGAAGAGCGGCGGTTCTGATCAGTGTCACTTGGTTTGTCGGGTTCTCTATCTCTGTTCCACCCATGTTGATCATGCGTTCCCAGCCGAGTAGTAAGGCGGAGGACATAGCAAACCCCGAGCAATGCATTATTAGTCGAGACCCATGGTACACAATCTACTCAACATTTGGCGCGTTCTACATTCCGTTGATACTCATGTTGGTCTTATATGGGCGGATATTCAAAGCCGCGAGGTTTAGAATCAGGAGAACCGTGCGTAAAACAGATAAAAAGAAAGTGTCTGATTCTTGTTTGGGACTGTCCCCTACTCTTTTCCACAAGAGGACCAATGGGGACCCGAGTAAAAGCTGGAAGAGGAGCGTGAAGCCCAAACCGACCCTATGCGTAAACGGCGCGGTCAAGCACGCGGAGGACGGCGAGTCGCTGGAGATCATCGAGGTTCACAGCAACTCGAAAAACAACCTACCACTCCCCAACACCCCCAAATCCGAACCGCTCTTTGAGAGTAGACACGATAAGAACATGGAGGCAAAGAGAAAGATGGCCATGGCCAGAGAGCGCAAAACGGTAAAGACGCTGGGTATCATTATGGGAACTTTTATATTTTGCTGGTTGCCTTTCTTTATCGTTGCCCTGGTAATGCCCTTTTGCCAGTCGTGCCAAATGCCAAAGTGGCTCGAGGACGTCATTAACTGGCTCGGGTATTCCAACTCCCTACTGAATCCCATAATTTACGCATACTTCAACAAGGACTTCCAAAGTGCTTTTAAGAAAATAATAAAATGTCACTACTTCAAAACATAAGTATAAGCATCATCCTCGTATGGTCTAAAACGTTTGACTGCGGACTTCTGACTGAAGTTTGTAGAAGACACAGCTTACAACCATTCCAGTGCCACCACTCAGTGAAATATACATTTATTGAGAGGTGGGAGAGTTGATAGGAATGTTGTTTCATAAAAATAATTGTATTATTATTACTGTTATACGTGTTGTTATATTATTAATCATTTGTATTATTATACCAGGAGTTTAATGAAACTTTATAAACAAGATTGCTGGATGTTAGAGCGGACCACTCATGCCCATGTCAAACATGCTTTGTTGTGTTCAATAAACAATGTCCTATTTCAGAAACTTCTGTACTACCGTGTTGATATGTGTGCATAATGGGAGATTCATATTACCTCTTGGGCATTTGCCATAGCATTTCAGGAAGAAATAGTCTTTGTGTTGAGGCAAATCTAAATCTAACAGCAAAGGAAAGTCATTATGGAAGAAAAAGCATAATTCGTTTTTCCATAATAGCGTTTTGGATTATACCCAAATCAGCCCGCAGCAAAGAAGACATTATTTTACAACAGATTGGTGGATGAGTTACTCACAGAAATCACCTGTTATATCTCCAAATTACTTACACACACAAAGATGGTCTCGTGTTCAAAATTGTACATGATCAGATAAGGAAACATTTGAAAGTGTAATGTTGAAAGCCACCACTGACCTGTGCTTTTAGTTTATCCTAGATACAATAATTTCAGGAATTCCAAATTGTATTTTGCAATTGAGGCATGTCACTAAGGGATTTAAAAAAAATTAATTAAAAACAAGTCACAAAAAGTCAAAGCTGAAAACCCGACAATACCAACCTTTGAAAACCAACTGCCTAGTAAGCCTGCGACACTTCCCTACTATACTGTGTGTTTGCAAGTGTGTGTGTGTATGCGTGTGTTTGTGTGTGTGTGTGCACATAGCAACACAGATTAAATATTTGCACAGCATAGTAGAGACCAATTCAACTCAGAGCAGGGCTTTTCTCTGTGCAAAACACACAAACACACACACACACACACACACACACACACACACACACACACACACACACACACACACACACACACACACACACACACACACACACACACACACACACACACACACACACACACACACACACACACACACACACACACACACCCCTCTGTGTGACTTTCAGCAAATCTCCAGAGGCTGAAGGAATCCACTCATGCAACAGACTCTACCCAAGACTGTCCTATCTTTACTTTAAATATGAAACTGTATTGTTACCACACAAATCTAACTTTCACCATGGTCGTGACCCCACTCTCTAAGAGCGTCTCAGGGGGAGATGGGATATGCAAAATACACATTTCAAACCTTACACTTGTACAGGTGACCCACTTGTACATACAGTGAAACAGGACATATAAACTCAGCAAAAAAAGAAACGTCCCTTTTCAGGACCCTGTATTTCAAAGATAATTAGTAAAAATCCAAATAACTTCACAGATCTTCATTGTAAAGGGTTTAAACAACGTTTCCCATGCTTGATCAATGAACCATAAACAATTAATGAACATGCACCCGTGGAATGGTCGTTAAGACACTAACAGCTTACAGACGGTAGGCAATTAAGGTCACAGTTATGAAAACCTAGGACACCAAAGAGGCCTTTCTACTGACTCTGAAAAACACCAAAAGAACGATGCCTAGGGTCCCTGCCCATCTGTGTGAACGTGTCTTAGGCATGCTGCAAGGAGGCATGAGGACTGCAGATGTGGCCAAGGCAATAAATTGCAATGTCCGTACTGTGAGACGCCTAAGACAGCACTACAGGGAGACAGGACGGACAGCTGATCGTCCTTGCAGTGGCAGACCACGTGTACCAACACCTGCACAGGATCGGTACATCCAAAAATCACACCTGCGGGACAGGTACAGGATGGCAACAACAACTGTCCGAGTTACACCAACACCGGTTGCTCAGACTGTCCGCAATAGGCTGAGAGAGGCTGGACTGAGGGCTTATAGGCCTGTTGTAAGGCAGGTCCTCACCAGACATCACCAGCAACAATGTCGCCTATGGGCACAAATCCACCGTCGCTGGACCAGACAGGACTGGCAAAAAGTGCTCTTCACTGACGAGTCGAGGTTTTGTCTCACCAGGGGTGATGGGTAGGTGTTGTTGTCTGTGTCACACTGCTTTGCTTTATCTTGGCCAGGTCTCAGTTGCAAATGAGAACTTGTTCTCAACTAGCCTACCTGGTTAAATTAAGGTGAATGTTTTTTGTGCATTTATCATCGAAGTAATGAGCTTTACACCGAGGCCTGTACTCTGGTGCGGGATCGATTTGGAGGTGGAGGGTCCGTCATGGTCTGAGGCGGTGTGTCACAGAATCATCGGACTGAACTTATGGTCATTGCAGGCAATCTCAAAGCTGTGCGTTACAGGGAAGACATCCTCCTCCCTCATGTGGTACCCTTCCTGCAGGCTCATCCTGACATGACAATGCCATTTCCTGCAAGACAGGAATGTCAGTGTTCTACCATAGCCAGCAAAGAGCCCTAATCTCAATCCCATTGAGCACATCTGGGACCTGTTGGATCGGAGGGTGAGGGCTAGGGCCATTCCCCCCAGAAATGTCCGGGAACTTGCAGGTGCCTTGGTGGAAGAGTGGGGTAACATCTCACAGCAAGAACTGGCAAATCTGGTGCAGTCCATGAGGAGGAGATGCACGGCAGTACTTAATGCAGCTGGTGGCCACACCAGATACTGACTGTTACTTTTGATTTTGACCCCCTCCACCCATTTGTTCAGGGACACATTACTCCATTTCTGTTAGTCACCCGTCTGTGGAACTTGTTCAGTGTATGTTACAGCTGTTGAATCTTGTGATGTTCATACAAATATTTACACATGTTAAGTTTGCTGAAAATAAACTCAGTTGACAGTGAGAGGACGTTTCTTTTTTGCTGAGTTCATAAGCAACCACCTATATAAACTGACCAGTGTGCCCCGTGGAGCATGTCACACTTTTTCTTTCTGCACACACAGCACCCCTTCCCACACAAGCTGGGCCCACTAAAGACCACTCAATGGAACATAGGACGGCAAGCCACGTTGCCACAGCGACCCTCAGGGCCTTCAAACTCCGGGTCTGAGGGGCAATTATCTGATCAAAGGGCGTCTAGAATACAGGAATAAAGAGGAACAGAGGGCCCACATTGTTCCTGCTCTGATCAGAAGAATCGAAAATCTCCTGGCCATTTAACCATATCCAAGGCCCACTCCTCCACACAACCATCCATCAACATGTCACATCTCACTCATTCTCCTCTTATTTTCCAACAATGAGCAGTGTTTGTTGGTTGTACAATGGTCTCTTTCTGTTGCAAATAGCCGGAAGATCGTTTCACACAGACAGAACCATGATGGAGAATTAATCATGAGGCTGCCCTTCAGATTCCTATGCAATCTCCAGTTGAGCCACTTGTTGGGTCTGTGAGTGGATAAAGAGTGCACTCCTCACTAAATCACCATGTGGATTGGAGAACACGAGGAGGGCACTGGTGGCAAAGTCATGCTCCTTCCGTGGAAGGGAAGAAAAGCCCCTGGTGTTCTTCTGTCAGTACCATTAAGTTTACAGTCCTTCAAGTAGACCTATAAACCCATTGAATAACTGGTTTCCGTTTTGTTCTCTGCTTGCTAGTCACAGCACCTTTCTTTACAGTATATGAAAACATAAGTATATGATGAAATTAACTATTCATGAGCTACTCATCATACGAATGAGCTACTCTCTCTCTCTCTCTATCTCTCTCTCTAAGCCCACACAAGTGCTACAATTTGTAGGAGCAGGAACCAGATGAATGCTTGACATCAAACAGAGGCTCATTGTTTGTAGTGTTGCTGTTTGTACCTTCGGCAGTTGCTGTCATTCTGCAGGGGCTGCTCCCACTCACCTGTGATCTATAGAGAACAATGGGATAGGAAGATTAAAGATGACTACAGATATATTATATCAGAGAGAGTGAAAGAGAAGAAGAGGACACACACAAACACAAGCACACATACGTGTGGAAAAAGGGTGTGTTGGATTTGTTTTCGATACAGGTCTTAAGATGGGCACTGGGAAAGGGACGATAAGGTGGGGACAATGTGAAAGGGGTGGGCAAAAGGAGATAGCACAAAAGAGTGGAGAGAAAGGAAAAAGGTGCAGGTGCAGAATAAGAGGACAGAAGATGAACAGATGGACGGGCACATACCTGTAGGTGGGCTCTCCATCTATCTATCTCTCTATCAGATGGATATGGAAAGTGCCAACACACTGCATATTTTGTTACTTGTCCCTCACCCCCCATCTTCCAAACACAATAAGAGGATCGTTAACACAGACAAAGGACAGTTTGATTTGGCTTCACACCAATCAAATCACATTCTTAACAAAACGTCATCATTGTCCGACAAACGTGTCTGTTTCTGGCCTGCTTGTGTTGATGTCCTGCAGTAGCTAACTTGCTAAATCAGCCCATTCCTAAGCCATGGATGGAGATGTGGATTTAGACTTGTGGCATTGACTTAATTCTCTGTACAGGCCAAATAATTATGATGGCTATTCTGATCTAACCATAAATTGATAATAACATAAATCTAAGAGTATTTGAATAAGGGAAGGTGGAGATAAACTCTGATGTGTCAAAAATTAGTGGCACTCCAGTCATTAACTAAGAAGAAAGCAGAGCAGAGAGGCTCTCATGTGGCTAGCAGATGAAAGATGAAAAAGCCTGGGTTCCTCTCGATGAAAAAGAGGAGTTGAAAAGATGCTCACATTTGAACAGCACTGAGGGAATTCTGCCCACATACAGGGGAGTACAAACACTAACGCAATGTCTCCCAGGTATTAAGAAAGGCGTACTGTCACTCTTTCATGTGTTGCAATACACGAGGGGTAAGCTATCTGTAGCTTACCTTTCATTTAAGTTTTAGTACAGACTGTACATACTATAACTTAAAACTAAGGATAAGCTACAGTATGGTAATTAGTGTAAAGTATAGTAAGTGCAGAGACCAACTGAATTGCCATAATCATTCAGTCAAAGAGCCTAATCAAAACATCAACAAACCTACATACGCAAATCAGTTTAACAAATGTAATTAAGGTAAATTGCTGCGTATCTCATTACAGATAATGCTGAGCACATACTGTACTAGGAATACTTGGCAGCACATAAGCACATACACACACCCACTGACTAACCAGATGGTTTCTGGCTCTGTCGTCTCCCTTCTAAACAACTTTTTTTGGTCACTTAAACATTTCAGCTCCTCCAGCAGACCCCTGGAACAATGATCCAACAGTCTTAAATAATGTGACTCCAGCAATGAAATATAGTTAATATTGCATGGCAGCAGCAAAGGTCTGAGTTAATTCTGTCTCCCAGGAAATCCCTCTTAAAGTGCTCATATGTGCCCCCAAGCCACAGAAAAGCCTGTCACCTTGGGAACCCAGGGTGTCTGTAACAGATCTCGTCCTCATCTTCTGAGGAGGAGTAGCGAGAAGGATTGGAGGACCAATGCACAGCGTGGTAAGTGTCCATAATGTTTAATCAAGACATAACAGAACACTGGGGGGGAAAAAACAATAAAGGAAAAAAGTCCCGCGTGGCAACAAGCACTGACACGGAAGACAAACACCCACAACTCAAAAGTGAAACCAGGCTACCTAAGTATGATTCTCAATCAGGGACAACGATTGACAGCTGCCTCTGATTGAGAACCATACTAGGCCGAACACAGAAATCCCAAATTATAGAAAAACGAACATAGACAACCCACCCAACTCACGCCCTGACCATACTAAAACAAAGACAGGATTTAAGAGAGGATTTAAGTGAGTGTCTTTCTTCTGGGATCAGTGTTAACAGTGCCTTATGGAGCTTTTGTTCACCTGATATAGAGTACCTCATGGTAAACTGCAGACCCTTTAATCTACCAAGATAGTTCTCATCCATAATCATCCTGGCTGTCTACATTCCACCCCAAGCCAACACCACTTTGGCCCTCAGCCAACTGTACGGGGCCATAAACAAATAAGAAACCACACACCCTGAGGTAGCATTTCTGGTGGGCGGATATTTTAACTTGGGGAGACTTAAATCCTTCCTACCTCACCTCTACCAACACTACCAATTGCTTTTTTCAGTTTTTTACTAACGACATGCCACTGACTTTGAGTAAAGCCAGAGTATCTATGTGTGCTGGATGACTCAACACTATACACATCAGCTACTACAGCAACTGACATGACTGCAACACTCAACAAAGAGCTGCAGTTAGTTTCAGAGTGGGTGGCAAGTAATAAGTTAGCCCTAAATATTTCTAAAACCTAAAGCATTGTATTTGGAACCAAACACTCACTAAACCCTAAAACTCAACTAAATCTTGTAATAAATCATGTGGAAATTGAGCAAGTTGAGATGACTAAACTGCTTAGTAACACTAGATTGTAAACTGTCATGGACAGTTTGTAAACATATGGACACAGTAGCAGCTAAGATCCTTTACAACATGTGGATCTCAAATACCAGAATTGGCCACTATTCAAATATTTGTAAAGAAACTTGCAAGAGTGAGCTGCATGTAGCCAAGTACTGTATGTCACTTTAGCTGTGCAGATACACCTTTAATGAATAATCAGCTTTGATTCTAGTATGAGGACCAACACTGGAAGGTGAGAATATAGAATAGACACTTGATAGTCAAGAGGAACACGAGAGTGCAATTTGAGACATTTAGTGGCAATCAGCAATCTTAGATGGAAATGTGTGTGTGTGTTTGTGCTGGTTAAATGTCTCCACAGGGGCAAAACTGATGACCACTTTACTTCTCAATGAACACACACAGACACAGATGCATACATAGGCAAACACACGCACGCACACACACACATGCACGTGCACACACATACGCATGCGCGCACACACACACGCACACACAGTGACTGTGGCTATGGAGTCAGCACTGGCTGGGTGTTTGACCTCTGTGATTTGTCAAGGAGTGGGTCCAGAGTCATGTCTCAGCTGCCTCTTCTCCTCTCCTCCTCTCGCTCATACATATTCATCTCATCAGTGAGAAAGGGCACCTTCTCACTTTAGTCACAGTCCACAAAATTCAGTCAGAGCAGTCTGTCTGCGTGTGTGTGTGCAGATAATAATCAGATTCGATACATCCAAGTGGAAATAAGGAATAGATTCAATTGCATATTATCCTACTTAAAATACAGCCAACTCCCTCCAGACAGCATGCATCATCTCAGCATCTCTTCATTAGTCTTTATGTTTCCACCACATCCTACAGTTTTTTATGCACATGATGTTAGAACATTCTCTCCATTCAAGAATGTGATTGTTACGCAACAATACATTTAATCCGCGCTGCATTCAAACCAAGGTTTTTATAGGCTGTTTTCAATTTGTCAATTTCAAATTATTTTCTAACAAGTTTTTTTATTTTCTAAGAACAGTTTGAATTGAGATGTGTTCCACCTCATTCATTCACATAAGTATAATTTTTAAAACTTTTGTAGACCAATTTAAAAAAAAATTGACATTTCTGACCCGGACAAAATTCCCCAAACACTTCCCAATTGTTTGTGCAGTTCAAGTCTGCAGACATTTGCTCATCTCCCGTCCTGCACACACGTGTTCACAATTTCCGTCTGTTGCCTGCATAGCAGTCATAGTTGTTTTCATTGCCAATAATAACTTTAGAAATGTGTGCGTTTCTATCAAAGTGACTTATTACGTTATAATAGTTTCTGCATGTCGTTTCTACTGTAGCAAAATATTTTAGTGTATATTCCTTATAACCGCGGACACGTTACTCATTTCATAACCTTTATGGTGTTATACTCAATGCTTAGGTAGCCAGCTACATTCTTCTATTAGCTCTGGAAAACCATTCTAATTGCGTCGGAAGTATTAGCATGTGTTGTAATTTGAAGCTACCCTGGACGTATGACTCCCAAGTGGCGCAGCTGTCTAAGGCACAGCGTCTCAGTGCTAGAGGCGTCACTACAGACACCCAGGCCTACGTTTCTATCAAAGTAAGTGCCTTATTACGTTATAATAGTTTCTGTATGTCTTGTTATACCGTTTCTAATGTAGCTCACTGTGTATGGAGCATAATATAGTTGTGTATATTCATTATAACCGCGGGCACGTGAGGTAATGTTACTCATTTCATAACCTTTATGGTGTTATATTCAATCGTGCTAATGTAGCTAGCTACATTCTTCTATTCGCTCTGTAAAACAATTCTAATTGCGTCAGAAGTATTGGCTTGTTGTATTTTGAAGCTACCCTGGCTTTATGACTCCCGAGTGGCACAGTGCTGGAGGTGTCAGTACAGACACCCTGGTTCAAATCCAGGCTGTGTTTCTATCAAAGTAAGTGCCTTATTAAGTTACCTGTTTCTGTAAGTGAACTGTATGTCCAATTACAAAAAAATCCCTTGTTCAGTAATCATCTCACCTGTTAGTTGGCGGTGAACTATGTGTTCAAAGGGCTGCATTGATCAGATGGGAAAATATAATCTTATACCACTTGGTTGTTTTCTGAGTGCATTCCACAAAGCTGTTTATCATGTCTGCCTTAACCTCAATGGGGCAGTGGATATAGTCAAGCACGCAGTCTGTTATGATTTTTCTCTCTCCCGTCAGGTGGTCCACATGGTTGCTGTATGGACAGTGGAGAGGACATGGATGTCTCGTTTGTCATGCCACTTTACTGCCAGCTGTTGACATTTCTTATTTTGTATAATGGGTCACTTAGGATGGCAGTAGCATTGTTGATGCAATGCAGTCATCGCAGCAGAACGAGCAAGCAGTCTTGGGAAAAGAGGGTGGCAAAGAAGGGAATTGCAAACACAGGATCTGTGCTCCAGTATTCTCTTAGGGAGTTATTCTTTTACTATCCCCATGAGAAGGACTGTCACCAGGAAGGTATACATTTCACTAATTGTGGTTGTTCCACCCCACTCCTGGCTCTCTTCTCCTGTAGCTCCAAGGCAACGTGATTGGTCTCTGCTATGTCTCCCACCAGCTCCTCTGTCAGAAACAACTTGAAGCACTCTGCCTCAGATGGAAATGGTGAGGGGCGTTGCTCTCCAGACTGGGACTCATCAAAGCAAACAGCAGGGCCAGGAGGGGTGAAATGGCTGTCAGCCTTCCAGCTACCACAGAACTCCTGTTCTTCATCCACTGTCGGTCTTCCTCCATCACCACCAGCATTTTCAAAGGGAACTGGGACTTTGTCAGTGGACAAGGGGGTCCTCAGATTCAGGGTTCTCAATGGCTGGGGGGCAGCTCCTTACTGTCACTGTCAGAATCTGATTCCTGACTTTCAGACTCATTGTCAGAATTTAAAAAAATATCCAGAATTTCATTTGTGAGCTGTCTCCTTTCAAAAGACATTGCTAATGCTACAGCTTATCTCACTAGCTACATACATAAACAACATCACTAAGTTGCTCAGTGTGAGTGCGGGGTTAAGTGATTGACTGCCTGCACACGCCATTTGTATCAAATCACTATCAGAACATGTTTTGCGTGGTAATCATGATAGCTCATGCATTCAGATTCTTGCATAGATTGTAATGGGCACATACGTGTGTAAAATACTTTTTTGAAGGTTGTACGGATTATGATGAGCTAAGCTAATTCCAGCTATGTGTGGAGCCAAGTTTGTTGACATACGATGCATTCTGGGTTTCACGTAATCGTCTGTCAGACCAAAGATGCTATAACAAAATGAGGTGAGTAAGGGTTCACTCATTTTTTGAAAACTTCAGGAAGTGAATGGTGGGATGTGAACTATGGTAGACGACACACCCCTTCAACATGCATACTATAAACAGACCAAACACATCTTGTCATCTATCTTTGGTTTCTGTAAGGAAAAAAAGCATGGCGGCGCGCTGGAACTAATTGTCGGATTACTTTTGATTTCTAGAAAGTGATTTACTCAATTCTTTAGATCATTGGTGAGCTCACCAGTGATGTGATTAATTATAAATAGTAATTGCTGTTAGCTAATTCATACCGTAGTTTATGTCAGCCGGGAGTTATAAAATATGACCGCTTGTGTTGCGTCAATCTTTCCTCAGTTAGTGCTAGGACAAATGTAGTCTACATTTTTCCGATTTGAATGATTATGTTATGCTATAGATACTTCTGTGAATATCTGAACATTGCATCCAAAAATAAACTGCTCACATTCTGGACATAACTTTGTAAGGACTGTGTTCGTCTAAATAGTTTCTGAAAAAAGTGTGAACAGCTCAAATGCTGATTGTTGCATCAAACGGCAGTTCTAAATAAGCGTTCTAATCACACGGGTGTGATCGTAAGCTTCAGGGACCACTGTTGAACAATCACACCCGTGTGATGGTACGTGTGAAAGGGTTAATAAAGACATCTCCCAGATTGTCGGTGAACAGGGACACCTATTTTGTCAATACTAAGACCAGCTGGCTCAATTGGGAACGGCTATGGATGAGATCCCCCAAGTTCTTCAACGAGTCGTCATTACTCAAGGGGCATCGTCTCCAAAGAGCAGACAATTCTCTGCCACAAGTCAGCTCAGCGAGCCAGTACCCCAGCAATTCATCCTGGTCAGCGATGTCCGATTGTCCCTCCTGGATAAATATGACTGGCCTCCATCAAAATTCTGTGGCTTCCTACTCCAGTGTTCCCTCTCTTTCGCCCATCAGAGTGGAGTCCCCACCACTGAGACATCCAAGATTGCCACGGTTATTTCTCTGCTGACCGTATGGGCGTTGAAGTGGGCCACAGCCGTCTGGGAGAAAGGAGCGGAGGAGCTGGGTTCCTATGAGGGGCTCATGGCTGTTTTTAGGGGGTCTTTGACTATCCACCAGTGGGTAGAGAGGGGGTTGAGCGCCTACTCCAACTATGGCAGGATGGGCTGACCGCGGCAGAGTACATGCTCACCTTTCGGACAGTGGCAGCATCCAGTGGATGGAAGTTCCAGATGGAGTTGGCGTGCCAAGACGACAACCTATCCTTGGATGCCCTCATCGCAATGGCAACCCACCTGGATAACCTGCTTTGGGAGCGTCGGTACCCCCATCGCCTCTCTCCTTTCTCTGTTGATCGCTCTGAGTCAGAGCCTGAACCCATGGAGGTAGGGGCCACACACCTCTCCGTGGCTGAGCGATGCCATCATAGACAGCTGGTGCTCTGTCCATATAGCGGACAAGAGGGGCACTAGCTTCAATGGTGTCTGGTATGTTCTAACTGGGGTTCCATGAGAGCAGAGGGACAGCCACGTGATCATCTGTCTCCTGGGTTTGGCGTGAGTATTCCATCATCATCAATTTCCGCCAAACATTTTCTTGTATAAATTTCACTGGCTGGCTGTCCTTCATGTTTTGTTTCTACAGCTCTCGTGGACTCCAGTGCCGTGGGGAATTTTATTGACCAGGCCCTCCTCCCTTAACGTCACCTCATACTCGCTCTCTTCTCCTTGTCCGGTTCAAGCGCTGGATAGTCAACCACTAGGATCCAGGACAATCACACACATAACAGCACTACTCACCCTCACCGTGGAATCCATATATAAAGAAATCCTTCCCTTCCTCATCACCCTTTCCCTATGGTTCCACGTCGGTGGAAAGCCCCGTGGTTGCACTTTAGTACAAGACCCGCGCCACATGTCTCCATCCTAATCACCCCTGGGACTGTGTCATCAACCTGCTTGCAGGCTCTGCGCCTACGTGTGGCCGCATATACCCTCTGTCGGTGGCCGAAACCAAGGCTATGGAGGAGTACATCCAGGAGGCTCTCCAGCAGGATTTCATTCGTACGTCCACCTCCCTTGCATCGGCAGGCTACTTCTTCGTGGCCAAGAAAGACGGAGGATTGCGCCCATGCATCGATTGCAGAAATCTGAATTCCATCACCACAAAGTACCGCTACCCTCTCCCGTTGGTTCCGGATGCGATTGAACAACCCTGCAGGGCCTGGTTTTTCAATAAATTGGACTTGCGTAGTGCCTACAATTTGATCCGCACCCAGGAGGGGGATGAATGGAAGACAGTATTCAGCGCGGTCTACCCGGCTACCTTGGAGGAGCACATCGCTCACATTCCAGTAGTCCTGGAACACCCGCTGAGGTCTCCTTCTTGGGTTACCTGATCGGCCCGAAAGGTATCATGATGGATGAGAGGAAGTGGATGCTGTCAGGTCATGGCCAGTACCAACCACCATAAAGGGATTAAAATGGTTTTTGGGACAACTTCTACCGCTGATTCATAAAGCACTTTAACTCGATCGACTCTCCTCTCACTTCTCTCCTGAAGGTTGGTCCGCGGAAGTTGGGATTAAATTCTGTAGCTGACAAAGCCTTCAGCCTACTGAAGAGTCGATCCTACTCTGCCCTTCGTGATGGAGGTGGATGCTTCAGAAGTAGGTGTGGGGGCTGTCCTGTCCCAACGTCAAGGTAATCCACAGAAATTGTATGCATGTGCATATTACTCAAAATCTGTTTCCTGCACACCTCCAACTCATTCATCAAGTTTGCAGATGACACGAGTAGTGGGCTTGATTACCAACAACAGCAAGACAGCCTACAGGGAGGAGGTGAAGGCACTTGGAGTGTGGTGTCAGGAAAACAACCTCTCACTCAACATCAACAAAACAAAGGAGATGATGGTGGACTTCAGGAAACAGCAGAGGGAGCACCCCCCATTCACATCGCCGGGACAGTAGTGGAGAAGGTGGAAAGTTTTAAGTTCCTCAGTGTACACATCACAGACTAACTGAAATGGTCCACCCACACAGACAGTGTGGTGAAGAAGCCACAACAGATTTGATATTGCCCAGGTAAAAAAGTGCATGACGTCACTTGATATGTCAACTCCTGTTCCCAATCCAAATCCCCCCAGAACACTCCAGCAGGGAAACTCCTTCCCCTTCCCGAGCCCGTCCATTGACTTTGTCACGGATCTCCCCTCTTCTGATGATTTTACCACCATTTTGGTGATAGTGGACAGATTCTCTAAATCATGCCGTTTCATCCCTCTCTCAGGTCTCCCTATCGCTCTTCCAGCACTATGGCCTTACGTAGGCTATCGTCTCCAACCGTGGCCACCAATTCACATCACGTGTATGGAAGGCTTTCATGGAAAAGCACCGGCCCCAGTCTAACGGGAAAGTAGAGGATGAACCAGGAGCTAGGGAGGTTCCTGAGGAGCCACTGCCAGGACTGGCAGGGGGAGTGGGCCAGATTCCTTCCTTGGGCTGAATGCAACACTCCTCCACCGGACTTAACTCCTTTCCAGTGTGTTCTGGGTTATCAGCCAGCCCTGGCTCCATGGACTCCAAGCCAGACCGAAGCTCCTGCGGTGGACTAGTGGTTCAGGCATGCAGAAGAGGTATGGAACGATACCCACATGATGGGATGACTCCAGCGCACCATCCTCCATCAGAAAGAGCAGGCGGATCGCCACCGCAGTGAGGCTCCTGTTTTCCATCCTGGTGATCACGTCTGGCTCTTCACCAGGAATCTCTCTCTCTCTAAAAGAGGAAGATTGGGATTTTCTAAGCAAAACTGACCAAGACACTCCTCCAACAACACATAAAACCTCACATAATTCTACCCAAAACCTATGATAATTTCTCTCACCCAGTGGCATATGGGCTATTCAGGTGAGAGCAGATGTCGCCCGTGATAAGCAGTGGCCACTTTGACAAAAGCAAGGGTGCAAAATATATTGCTTATCCATGTAGGGCGCACCTCTACAGGGTACTGTTAGAGAGTTGAATTTGCTGCGGTACTCCACCAACATTCCATAAAAAAATAATCTAACATAGTCTATGGTAGAATGAGAATATGGCCTTTTCTGTAGCCTACAGGCTGGAGTCCCTGCCGCTGAAAAAAACTTCCATCCTTCAATTATTTTCGTACCCTTCCCCAGATCTGTGCCTTGACAAAATCTTGGCTCGGAGCTCTACGGACAAGTCCTTCGACGTCTTGGCTTGGTTTTTGCTATGACATGCACTGTCAACTGTGGGACCTTATATAGACAGGTGAGTGCCTTTCCAAATCGTGTCCAATCAATTGAATTTACCACAGGTGGACTCCAATCAAGTTTTAGAAACATATCAAGGATGATCTTTGGAAATAGGATGCACACCTGAGCTCAACTCGAGTCTCATGGCCAAATTCTGACTCTGTGAAGCAGTGGAGCAGAGACGAGCAGCAGGCATTCATGAAACTACAATTATGGCCATACTGACAGCCTGAACAGGAAAGTCTGAGCTACATGAACTCAACTGATATCAACATGCATGTGTGTATGGGACACAGGAACTCAGTCAGTCACAACTTATTGTTGACAGTTAGTAGAGTAGTAAAATTAACAAGGTGCAATTACTGTCTTATTTCACTGTAGAGCCTCTAGCCCTGCTCAATATACCTTAACCAACCATGTTGTTCCACCTCCTACATATGCGATGACATCACCTGGTTTAAACGGCTCTAGAGACTATATCTCTCTCATCATTACTCAATGCCTAGGTTTACCTCCAATGTACTCACGTCCTACCTTAGTCTGTACACTATGCCTTGAATCTATGCTATCATGCCCAGAAACCTGCTCCTTTAACTCTGTTCCGAACGTGCTAGACTTCCAGTTCGTATAGCCTTTAGCCATACCTTTATCCTACTTCTCCTCTGTTCCTCTGGTGATGTAGAGGTTAATCCAGGTCCTGCAGAGCCTAGCTCCACTCCCCAGGTGCTCTAATTTGTTGATTTCTGTAACCGTAAAAGTCTTGGTTTCATGCATGTTGCCATTAGAAGCCTACTCCCTAAGTACACTCTGCCAACCCGGATGTCTTAGCCGTGTCTGAACCCTGGCTTAGAAAAACGACCAAAAACCTTGAAATATCCATCCCTAACTATAACATTTTCCGCCAAGATAGAACTGCCAAAGAGGGCGGTGTTGCAATCTACTGCAATGATAGCCTGCAGAGTTCTGTATTACAATCCAAGTCTGTACCCAAACAATTCAAGCTTCTACTTCTAAAAATTCACCTTTCCAGAAACAAGTCTCTCACTGTTGTCGCTTGCAAAAAATCACACTCTTCCCCCAGCTGTGCCCCCGACACCATATGTGAATTGATTGCACCCCATCTATCTTCTGAGCTAGTGCTACTAGGTGACCTAAACTGGGGCATGCTTAACATCCCGGCCATCCTACAATCTAAGCTTGACGCCCTCAATCTCATACAAATTATCAATGAACCTACCAGGTACAACCCCAAATCCGTAAACACGGGCACCCTCATAGATATCATCCTAACTAACTCACCCTCCAAATACACTTCTGCTGTTTTCAATCAAGATCTCAGCGATCACTGCCTCATTGCCTGCATCCGTGATGGGTCTGCGACCAAACAACCACCCCTCATCACCGTCAAATGCTCCCTAAAACACTTCTGTGAGCAGGCCTTTCTAATCGACCTGGCCGAGCTATCCTGGAATGACATTGACCTCATCCCGTCATCAGATAATGCCTGGTTATTCTTTAACCTCTCTACGCACCGAACTGATCGCTACATAAATAGTCATATTAAACATTCATGAAAATACAAGTGTCTCACATGTTTCGAAAGCCTAGAATCTTGCTAATCCAACTGCGTTGTCAGATTTAAAAAAGTATTTACTGCGAAAGAATAAGATGCGATTATCTGAGGATAGAGCCCCATTAAAAAAATCTATTTCAACCAGCACAGGTGTAACAAAATCACAAATTGCAATTAAATAATTTGTTTACCTTTGGTCTTTTGTTTGATAAAATCCATTTTTATAGCCTAACACGAAACATTTTATGAACCGCTTGTGTCGTGAATTCAGTCTCATTCAATTTTCGACGACACATTCAATGTAAATACACACACTAAACGTGACTTTTCCAGTCATGTTTGGTTTCATTGCAATCAACTGTTTTTTTGTAACACAACAAAACTTGATGGGTCATTTCGCGGGACGTATTGACTGAAAGAAACCGATTTGAAGACAACAAGTCATGACATCATTGTGCACTAATGATATAACCGCTGTTTCGTTGATTGACTGTATTTGAACCCAATGACAACTGATCGTCTTGAAATCTAGCTGGGTAGATAGCCAATGAGCTGAGGTAAACTGCAATATGTAATGGTTATGTGTTGGAAGACCAACCCATGTCGTAAAGAGGGTCATTCGCAATTGAAGATTCATCCTGGAAGGAGCGCATGTTACGCACAGAACGTTTTTGGTAAAGCGCATCTTCAGCTGTTTATATATCAATCAGTATGGCGACTAAGTCAGGGAAAGCTAAATCTAAGTCTAGATATACAGATGTACACACAATTTTAGAAGAAATTGATCGGGAAAGTGAGACAGAGATTGTTGGAGGACGATTCATTTAGCTAGCATAGCTTTGATTCCCAAATGGAGGAATATTTTTTCAACGGAGAGGACATAATTTTGGACTGGTAAGTTCTTCTCATGCTAATGCCGTTGTTTTGAAATTAATAATATAAAATATTATTTGTGATTTTTTAATTTTTTAGTAACAATATATACAATTTAATGAAATGTGTAAAGTACACGTTGGCTATACTTTGTGGGTGGGGGTATGTTTGTATGTATGTTTATGACCCATAGTCTATGTTTGTGTGTGTATACAGTGACTTGCGAAAGTATTCGGCCCCCTTGAACTTTGCGACCTTTTGCCACATTTCAGGCTTCAAACATAAAGATATAAAACTGTATTTTTTTGTGAAGAATCAATAAGTGGGACACAATCATGAAGTGGAACGACATTTATTGGATATTTCAAACTTTTTTAACAAATCAAAAACTGAAAAATTGGGCGTGCAAAATTATTCAGCCCCCTTAAGTTGATACTTTGTAGCGCCACCTTTTGCTGCGATTACAGCTGTAAGTCGCTTGGGGTATGTCTCTATCAGTTTTGCACATAGAGAGACTGAAATGTTTTCCCATTCCTCATTGCAAAACAGCTCGAGCTCAGTGAGGTTGGATGGAGAGCATTTGTGAACAGCAGTTTTCAGTTCTTTCCACAGATTCTCGATTGGATTCAGGTCTGGACTTTGACTTGGCCATTCTAACACCTGGATATGTTTATTTTGTAACCATTCCATTGTAGATTTTGCTTTATGTTTTGGATCATTGTCTTGTTGGAAGACAAATCTCCGTCCCAGTCTCAGGTCTTTTGCAGACTCCATCAGGTTTTCTTCCAGAATGGTCCTGTATTTGGCTCCATCCATCTTCCAATCAATTTTAACCATCTTCCCTGTCCCTGCTGAAGAAAAGCAGGCCCAAACCATGATGCTGCCACCACCATGTTTGACAGTGGAAATGGTGTGTTCAGGGTGATGAGCTGTGTTGCTTTTACGCCAAACATAACGTTTTGCATTGTTGCCAAAAAGTTCAATTTTGGTTTCATCTGACCAGAGCACCTTCTTCCACATGTTTGGTGTGTCTCCCAGGTGGCTTGTGACAAACTTTAAACAACACTTTTTATGGATATCTTCAAGAAATGGCTTTCTTCTTGCCACTCTTCCATAAAGGCCAGATTTGTGCAATATACAACTGATTGTTGTCCTATGGACAGTCTCCCACCTCAGCTGTAGATCTCTGCAGTTCATCCAGAGTGATCATGGGCCTCTTGGCTGCATCTCTGATCAGTCTTCTCCTTGTATGAGCTGAAAGTTTAGAGGGACAGCCAGGTCTTGGTAGATTTGCAGTGGTCTGATACTCCTTCCATTTCAATATTATCGCTTGCACAGTGCTCATTGGGATGTTTAAAGCTTGGGAAATCTTTTTGTATCCAAATCCGGCTTTAAATTTCTTCACAACAGTATCTCGGACCTGCCTGGTGTGTTCCTTGTTCTTCATGATGCTCTCTGCGCTTTTAACGGACCTCTGAGACTATCACAGTGCAGGTGCATTTATACGGAGACTTAATTACACACAGGTGGATTGTATTCATCATCATTAGTCATTTAGGTCAACATTGGATCATTCAGAGATCCTCACTGAACTTCTGGAGAGAGTTTTCTGCACTGAAAGTAAAGGGGCTGAATAATTTTGCACGCCCAATTTTTCAGTTTTTGATTTGTTAAAAAAGTTTGAAATATCCAATAAATGTCGTTCCACTTCATGATTGTGTCCCACTTGTTGTTGATTCTTCACAAAAAATGCAGTTTTATATCTTTATGTTTGAAGCCTGAAATGTGGCAAAAGGTCGCAAAGTTCAAGGGGGCGAATACTTTCGCAAGGCACTGTATATACACTGTACTGTATATACATATTGTGGAATAGAGGGAGCATGGCCGAGATCCATACAGGGCTCATATGTCAAACTATTCTAACTGAACATTTTCTTTCACAATGACACTGACTCTGAATGGGAGCCCCCTGTGCCAAGGTGTCCATCCCCCACTGAAGCTGGTTCATCCAGCCGGACACCGGTTGTCTCAGCGCTACTGGGGCATGGCCTGCAAAAAATGTCCCTATTCCAACTGCAATAAAGGACTACAACAAGAGCATAGGAGGTGTGGACCTGTCAGATGCGCTGATAGGCTATTACAATGTTCTCCATAAGATGATGAAATGGTACAAGACCTTCTATCATTTCATCGACATTGCTGTGGTGAATGCATTCATCCTACAAAAGGAAATGGCTAAGAGCTGTGGAAAGCCCCCCATCTCACAGCTAGCCTTCAAAGAGCTGCTCATCAAGGAGCTTGCTGGCTACAGCACCACAGCACCACATTCTGGCCCCTCTATCTCTGTCCCTTCTGCTCCTGCCACAAGTTGTGTTCGTCTGCCCAAATTTATTTCTGCAGGCATGGATGTGCCTCAGGGTCAAAAGGGCACAGCATGGAGGCGCCGCTGTGTTCTTTGCTAAATTAATTCCCCCATCACCTGCACCACATGCTTGGTGACCCTCTGCTTTACAGCAGAAAGAAACTGCTATTTCACCTGGCATCAGCAGCACAATATTGTGTAGAGGACTGAGGGTCTTCCAAATATTGAAAGTGTTATTTTGTAAATATATATATTTTTTCATGTTTTTTCTCCATTTTTTGGGGGGTGGGGGAGTGTGTTGGAATACCATTTTGGTATTTTGTATATAGTTATTCCATTCAAAATGTATAACTTCACCAATTTGGCCACTTGGGTACAATTGGGCTACTTGTGTGGGACACCTGGGTGACTTCATAATAAATGTCATGTAGCACACTCATTTTGGAAGTTATCATTCTGAAACCTTGCACAAGTACTGTTGGCCTCTTATTTTTTTCACTGAAATTGTCCCCATCATCATATCTGAATGTTTGTTTTGTCTTGTTCATTTTAAAGATGATGCTACAACAATAAAAATGAAAATACGTATGGTTTTTCCATTGTATTATCTAAACCAGATCTATTGTGTTATATTCTCCTACATTCAATTCACATTTACACAAACTTCAGAGTGTTTTCTTTCAAATGAAACCAAGAATAATATGCATATCCTTGGTTCTGGGCCTGAGCTACAGGCAGTTAGATTTGTGTATGTCTTCAGGCGGAAATTGGGGCTTCCTCATCATCTTAAATAAGCATGCCCATTCAAAAAATGCAGAACTAGGAATAGATATAGTCCTTGGTTCACTCCAGATATGTCTGCCCTTGACCAGCACAAAAACATCCTGTGGTGTTCTGCATTAGCATCGAATAGCTCCAGTGATATGCAACATTTCAGGGAAGTTAGGAACAAATATACATAGGCAGTTAGGAAAGCTAAGGCTAGCTTTTTCAAACAGAATTTTGCATTGTGTAGTACAAACTCAAAAATGTTCTGGGACACTGTAAAGTCCATGGAGAATAAGAGCACCTCCTCCCAGCTGCCCACTGCTCCGGGGCTAGATAAATCCACTATAATTGAGAATATCAATAAGCATTTCTCTACGGCTGGCCATGCTTTCCACCTGGCTACCCCTAATCCGGTCAACTGCCCGGCACACTCCACAGCAACCCGCCAAAGCCCCCACCATTTCTCCTACTCCCAAATCCAGATAGCTGATGTTCTGAAAGAGCTGCAAAATCGGGACCCCTGACAATCTGGAACCTCTCTTTCTAAAAGTATCTGCCGAAATTGTTGCCTGTTCAACCTCTCTTTCGTATCGTCTGAGATTCCCAAAGATTGGAAAGCTGCCGCGATCATCTACTCTTCAAACTGGGTAACACTCTAGACTCAAACTGCTACAGACCGATATCTATCCTACCCTGTCTTTCTAACAACTTTGAAAGCCAAGTTAACAAACAGATTACAGACCATTCCGAATCCCACCGTACCTTCTCCGCTATGCAGTCCAGTTTCAGAGCTGGCCATGGGTGCACTTCAGCCACGCTCAAGGTCCTAAACAACATCATAACCGCCATCGATAAGAGACATTACTGTGCAGACGTATTCATCGACCTGACCAAGGCTTTCGACTCTGTTAATCACCACATTCTTATTGGCAGACTCGACAGCCTTGGTTTCTCAAATAATTGCCTCGCCTGGTTTACCAAGTACTTCTCTGATAGAGTTCAGTGTGTCAAATCGGAGTGACTGTTGTCCAGACCTCTGGCAGTCTCTATGAGGGTGCCACAGGGTTCAATTCTCGGGCAGACTCTCTTCTCTGTATACATCAATGATAACGCTCTTGCTGCTGGTGATTCTCTGATCCACCTCTATGCAGACAACACCATTCTGCATACTTCTGGCCCCTCATTGGACACTGTGTTAACTAACTTCCAGACTAGCTTTAATGCCATACAACTCTCCATCCGTGGCCTCCAACTGCTCTTAAATGCAAGTGTTATGGATACAAGTATCCTGTGTGTGTGTTTCTTTTCTCTCCTTCTCCCCTCACAGGTGAAAATCATCACTCCCCAATCAGTCACCAATCATCAATCAGAAGACACACCTCCTCCTGTTTCCGACCCAATCACCGTTCCTTTCCCTTTGTTTAAAAACCCTGTCAGTTGTTTGCTGTAGAGCTCAATCTCTCTGTAAATGCCATGTCTGTAGATCTCTCTGTTTCACTCTCTTTATGTATTGAGCTATATTTTGTTTGAGCACCTCCATATCACTTTGTCCTCACCTGTGAGTATTGTTTTTGGTTATGGTGTTTGTGTTTGATTGCTGGTGGGAAAAGGGGGAACCAAGACAAGTCGCCCATGGGCATACACTACCCGTAGGTAAACTTTGTTAAATACCCTAGTTAGAACTGGGCGGACCACCCACTGTATTTTTGGTGAGTTAGCTGTTGTTGAAATAGGCTAGTCTAGCTTAGGGGTGTTTTTGAATACTTATTATTTCTTTCCTTGGGTCCAGCTCAGCCCCTTTTCCTGCTCCCCCCATTACCGTGTGTTTTCCAATAAACCCAGAGTTTGACGGTAGATTTCAGTTGTCGTAGTTATTTTGTTCTCACTTTTACTATTTCACTATTATAATTTGCATGAGTAATGTTACGGGTCTCGTTACTATCTCCCCTAGACTGTCGGGCCAAAAGGGATTCGTAACAGCAAGTAAAACTAAATACATACTATTCAATTGATCACTACCCACACCTGCCCGCCCGTCCAGCATCACTACTCTGGACGGCTCTGACTTAGAATACGTGGACAACTACAAATACCTAGGTGTCTGGTTAGACTGTAAACTCTCCTTCCAGACTCACATTAAGCATCTCCAATTCCACATTAAATCTAGAATCGTCTTCCTCTATCGCAACAAAGCATCCTTCACTCATGCTGCCAAACATAACCTTGTAAAACTGACCATCCTACCGATCCTTAACTTCGGTGATGTCATCTACAAAATAGCCTCCAACACTCTACTCAACCAATTGGATTACAGTGCCATCCGTTTTGTCACCAAAGCCCCATACACTACCCACCACTGCGACCTGTACGCTCTCGTTGGTTGGCACTCGCTTCATACTCGTCGCCAAACCCACTGGCTAAAGGTTATCTACAAGTCTCTGCTAGGTAAAGCCCCGCCTTATCTCAGCTCATGGTCACCATAGCAGCACCCACTCGTAGCACGCGCTCCAGCAGGTATAATCTCACTGGTCACCCCCAAAGCCAATTCCTCCTTTGGTCGCCTTTCCTTCCAGTTCTCTGCTATTTATTGCCTTAACTCCATTATCTTACCTCATTTGCACTCACTGTATACAGACTTTTTTTTCTTTTTTTTTCTACTGAATTATTGACTGTTTTGTTTATTCCATGTGTACCTCTGTGTTGAATTGCTATGCTTTATCTTGGCCAGGTCGCAGTTGCAAATGAGAAGTTGTTCTCAACTAGCCTACCTGGTTAAATAAAGGTGAAAAAATATATTAATATATTAATTAAATGTAACTATGTAGCCCTCAGTAAACAACATGCATACGATTATATACATAATGTGCATGAACCCAGCCATTATATATATTTCATAAAGACCGATCAGTCTTTTCCATATAAAATGGGAAAACCCCTGGCTGTGCTGGCAGGCTTGCACTCAGTAGCCTACTTAGTTTAACAGATTGTCCTTCATGTAATGCAGCATTAACGTTTGCATCCTGACTGACATTTCGTTTACTCTTAAACACCGCCACTCTCTTGTGAGAACCTGGACAAATGTAAAAAAAAAAAAAAAATCTTACAGGTTGACAAATGCTTTTAGTAACCATGGAAACGGTGAGAGGAATGGTACGGTAAATATGTCCCATAAAATACATGTAACCCAACATTCCTAGAATCTAGGCCAAGTGGGTGTAATACTGTGATGAGAGTAGGCTACAAGTAAATTATGTTCTAAGGAAACATACAGTATGTCGGAAAATCCATTAGGCCATGCAAGAGCACTTATCCGTGTGATTGGCTGATGGCTGTGGGTTTGTCAGTAGTTCTGTAGGTGGTTATGAATGTGTCAAGGACTAAAACCACACAGTCAGCCTGAAGACATTTTTATTTAGCAAGGCAAGTCAGTTAAGAACAAATTCTTATTTACAATGACGGCCTACCGGAGAACAGTGGACTAACTGCCTTGTTCAGGGGCAGAACAACAGATTTGTCCCTCGTCAGCTCAGGGATTCAATCCAGGAACCTTTCGGTTACTGTCCCAACACTCTAACCACGAGGCTACCTGCCGCCCCATAAACACATAAACACATTAATGAGCTACAGTAGCAAACCTAATCACAACAAGGTCTAATCAGTGGTATCACATAGAAAGGAGACTACAAAAAACAAGAACACTGGAGAAAAGGAGTCATGAAATAAATGAGATGCAGTCCAATGTTAGCCTGCTGACTCTCACTAAATTATGCTGCTCTGTCATTCGCTACATTCTTTAGTCTGAGACTACCATCATTGAAGTTGCTTGTGGTGACAAAGGGCACCAAGGGCATTGTACAAAACAAACTCCTCAGCAATTGGATCGTCTCTAACCAATCAGAGAATCAAAGCCAAAGACTCCTTTTCAAGGTGCTGCTTTACCCACATGTGTTCTGGCTCTGGCCCAACCCCTCGGTTTCTGGACCAATCAGACGGCCCCTAATGTGTTCACATTCAGTAAAGGGTTGGGGAGGTACTCAGATCTTGACTCATTGCGGAGAAGAAAACGAATGTCCGTGGGCGTGGCGTTTGGCTGGTGCAAGGAGTGTGGGTAGCCAGGCAAGTCCATTGTGCCCTGAGATGTAAAGAGCAACAGCTAGAAAAGCCGGCAGAGAGGCATTTGAGGTATTGAGGCATTCAGTTACTGTTCAATGTAACTTTAGAATGGGCAAAACGAGTGACCTAAGTGACTTTGAGCGTGGTATGATCATCTGTGCAAGGCACTCCGGATCCAGTATCTCAGAAACAGCTGCTCCCCTGGGCTTTTCACGCATGACAAGGTCTAGGGTTTACCGATAATGGTGCGACAAACAAAAAACATCCAGTCAGCGGCAGCCCTAGTTGGCGAAAAAAACAGCTTGTTGATGAGGGAGGTCGAAGGAGAATAGCAACAACGTTGCAGTACAACAGTGGTGTGCAGAACGGAATCTCAGAATGCACAACTTTCGATCTTTATCACGGATCGGTTATTGCAGCAGACAACGGCAGCGGGTTCCATTCCTATCAGCTAAAAAACAAGGAGTGTCTCCAATGGACACACGATCTCACCAGACAATTGAGGAGTGAAAAAACATTGCCTGGAACATGACAGAAAGTTCAGTTTACTTGAGTGATCTGTGCAGTCCCCAGACCTCAACCCAATAGAGCATGTTCGGGATCAGAGAACGGGCTGTTCACAGCATGAATGGATCGCCGTCCAATCTACAGCAACTGAGTGATGCCATTGCGTCAGCATGGACCAACATCCCTTTGGAACTTTTCCGACACTTTGTAGAATTCCCTGGAGAATTCAGGCTGTTCTGGTGGCAAAGGGAAGTTTGACCCAGTACTAGATGGGTGTACATCTCTCAGTATGGTACGTTCATATAACAACCTGTGGTATCTTTACTCATGGATCTTGGGCTGCAAGGAGAGAGAAAAATCAGTATTCATCGACAGACAGGCACACAGATTAATTAAGATGGTTAATGAACAAAAATGTTGATTATGATGATGCAACAGGGAGGTTTGACACCTTATTAACAAATGCTATATGAATGTCTCATCAGCAGGACAGAATACAGATTGTTACTGTGAGTAATAAGTAAAGAATAAAGCACTCCATAAAACAATCCCAAACATTGCTATCTAACGGAGTCATAGTACAACAAGAACATTGTTATCTAACGGAGTCACAGTACAACAAGAACATTGTTATCTAACGGAGTCACAGTACAACAAGAACATTGTTATCTAACGGAGTCACAGTACAACAAGAACATTGTTATCTAACGGAGTCACAGTACAACAAGAACATTGTTATCTAACGGAGTCACAGTACAACAAGAACATTGTTATCTAACGGAGTCACAGTACAACAAGAACATTGCTATCTAACGGAGTCACAGTACAACAAGAACATTGTTATCTAACGGAGTCACAGTACAACAAGAACATTGTTATCTAACGGAGTCACTGTCACACCCTGACCATAGTTTGCTTTGTATGTTTCTATGTTTTGTTTAGTCAGGGTGTGATATGAGTGGGCATTCTATGTTTCATGTCTAGTTTGTCTAGTTCTATGGTTGGCCTGATATGGTTCTCAATCAGAGGCAGGTGTGAGTCATTGTCTCTGATTGGAAACCATATTTAAGTAGCCTGTTTGGTGTTGGGTTTTGTGGGTGATTGTTCCTGTTCCTGTCTTGTGTTAGTTTGCACCAGTTTAGGCTGGTTTGGTTTTCACGTTACGTTTTTGTATTGATTTGTGTTCCTTTTTTTCATTAAAACATTAATCTAAATAGCCACGCCGCATTTTGGTCCAACTCTCCTTCACATAAAGAAAGCCGTCACAGTACAAGTAGAACATTGTTATCGAACGGAGTCACAGTACAACAAGAACATTGTTATCGAACGGAGTCACAGTACAACAAGAACATTGTTATCTAACGGAGTCACAGTACAACAAGAACATTGTTATCTAACGGAGTCACAGTACAACAAGAACATTGTTATCTAACGGAGTCACAGTACAACAAGAACATTGTTACCTAACGGAGTCACAGTACAACAAGAACATTGTTATCGAACGGAGTCACAGTGCAACAAGAACATTGTTATCTAACGGAGTCACAGTACAACAAGAACATTGTTATCTAACGGAGTCACAGTATAACAAGAACATTGACCCATTGTGTCAATTGATCTAGCTTTCTTTGTAAATATAGAGGGAAGAGAGCATAAAAACACTGAAAATGTATAGATTTATTTTAATCTGGGACTGAAACTGGCATATACCTTTTAATACCACAGAGACTTTCTATCGATCCAAAAGTGCAGTCCAGTGAAGGATTCAGAGGCTCATGGGTATTTTGTGTTAGCTAGAGGACATTTCTTAATGTTGGGAGGTGACAGGGTGGAACAGTTTGTTCCTTCATATTGTCTGGAAAGATTCAGCAGATGGCCTGTTTCTGAAAGACAGAGATATATCATTGTTACAGGTAATGAGATGGCATGACTGCCACTCCTAGCTCAAGTTTGGACGACTACCACAAGCTACCCCAAAACACCCCCGAAATACATTAAAACACCACAGAATACCACAAATTATCATAAATGCCCCTAATGACCACAAACTACCTGAAAATCTCCCCCCAAAATACACCATGAATAAGTTTGAGTGACTGACAGTGTGTGAGTGACTGAAAAAGACAGTGATGTCAGTGTCAAAGGCTGTCTGTGTCCTGATTTCTCTGAGATGAGTAAGCAACAGGAGAATGATGACATATCTCTTCCCCTGTGGTGTAATTCAAATTGTTGAAGCTTTAGTGAGCTTTGTTGAGTTTGAAGAGCTGCCAGACTGCAATGGCTACCATGAACAGTTATCACTGATAATTCCTCTAGGTCTGATTGCGCTGCTTCATTGTGTAACACCCACAGGCACTCACCTACTCTTACCATTACACTGCCTGATAATTAGGCTGTCATCACAACTGACAGATCCTATCACTGATCTGAGACTGACAACCATGACACCTGTATCTACACAAACACACACACGCACACAGACATACATCGCACCCACACACGCCGCGTGCACACACACACACACACACACACACACACACAGACACACAGACACACAGACACACACACACACACACACACACACACACACACACACACACACACACACACACACACACACACACACACACACAGCTATACATGCATACTCACTCTGAATAAGTAAACTTCTCAGGCACATAACCAAATTAGTAATGAAAGCACAAACATGACATTTGCATAAATCAGGCTGTGCCTTTCATACTGTCTCTAAATGATGAACCCTACAGATCCCGATAGTATACAGTCACAACGACTTTGCAAAAACTCAGCTGGCAGCTGCAGGTGTTCACCTGGAACACACACACACACACACACACACACACACACACACACACACACACACACACACACACACACACACACACACACACACACACACACACACACACACACACACACACACACACACACACACACACACACACATCCACATTTGTTGTGGTGCAGTTGACTGATGTGAAGGGGAGTCACATCCACTCTCACATGAATGGGGATTGATTTTCCTTTCCCATGACCCTTCTCCCCTCAGGTACCAGGTCTTCCTGCACCAAAGAGATACTGTGGAAAATACCTCTGTCCTTAGATTAAACAAGATATCTGATTAAACTATTAAACTAGACATCTGAACTCTTACCCCCTGGCTGTCCATCTCGCTGAGCTGGCACATGCCAGTCATCATCATCAAAAACCTAAATGTTCCTACCATAAGAAATGTTTAGACACCTGAAGCAAGTTCATTCCAGCCTCGTTCTCATTACTTTTATCTACAGATATGCTATAACAGAATGCAGGAGCAAAGCAGTTTCAGTTTGAATATAAACCCAGGTAAATGCTAATTTAAGAGATGAGAGTCCAGCAGCTCACCCACACACCGCCCAGCATGATAGCTGCAATCAGGAGAAGGAGGAAAAGGACACTGAAGAGGCTGATCATTGTGTCTGACATGGCCTTTTACTGCTCGCCAACACTGACTGAGTCTGGCTACTTGGAAGGTACTGTAATGATAGTCTTCTGAAATAATGTGTGTGTGTGTCTGTGTGTGCACAAGATAGAGAGAGGGTAGTGTGTAGACTGTTAACACAATTTCTCACAGTTTATTCATTGAGCAAATGCACACAACATCAATACACAAAAGTAACAAACCTACAATCTGTTCTCTCAGTTAAATCAATGTGTGAAACTTAATGCTCCATTCTCACCTAAGACACTCTCATCTCTGTGACAGTGAGAGACAGAGAGATTGAGAGAGACAGGGTAGCTTGCACTCATTGTTCTATTTTAGAAAGGTGCTGCAGAGCTGAGGAAATTTTCTCTTTGACTGCTGACAATGTGGATCACGGTGTACACAGGTTCTGACTTGCGTTTGGCAGCAGAGCAGATTAGAAACCTCTGGTGTCAGGAGCTGTCAATGGAGAAAATCAGAAGCACATGAGCACACTGCTAGCAGTCTTACTTAAGGGAAAGCTGAGATGCAGTTAGATATTAATTAGGTTTGTAGAGGTTTGTTTGGCATTTTATTCCTATCATTAGCGGAGTGATGAAGACTAAAAGAAATAGCTTTTGGCTTGCCTGAGCAGCATCCAAGAACAACATGTCAGGGGACATAATTTCTTGATTTTAGCCTGCTTATCATCAAAGGAAGTTATCAGTACTTATACACTTGCATAAACATGCATACATTATTCATGGGGAATTCCTTACCCAGTGGTTGGGTGGTGAACTGGTAGAAATGGGTTTGAGTCACATTCAATATGTCAGCAATCAATAAGGACCATGCAGATTGAAATACAGTGCAGACAATCACGACTCAGAAAATGAAAATACACACAAAGAGAGATATTGTAACAGGCTTAAGGCAGAGTGAATGGATACATCGTGAACTGTACAGCTGAGGCTCAACCAACCCAAGATCAGTGGTCGACAGACAACAGTATGAGGGACAATGGGTGAGGGACAATGGGAAGATTTCTTGGAGAGGAGTACTTTTTACGTTCAGCATTTCAAATTCATTCACCCCCTTTTTTCCAGGTAAATTTTCTCTTCACTTTACTCTCAAAGTTGCCCAAGTCACTTGAAATTTCTCCTCTGCTCAGGATATGGAAATGAGGGGGTGTTTGAATATTTTATAGACTCACCAGTAATCCTAAAGAGTTTTATAGGTCTGTGGAAATGATAATGCATTTCAAACAATGGCAAGATTTGAGGTCTAGGCCTACATCTCTACAGTATTTGTCTTTTTCTAAATGCAGAAGTCATTATTATCAGGCATGCTGTGAATGATATCAAAAGCCCATGAGATGACACAAAAATAATATTATATCGTTACTTTACTCTACTGGAAAAGTCTTACGATGTGCTGCCCCAGTGGCTGGTCATTTTATTGAGGGACAAATCTCTGTGGTGATCTCTCCGTCGAACACACTTGTACGCACACACACATACAGAACACACAGACACACACACAAATTGAAAATGAATGTGGATATATAGTATTTGATGATCACCACAAAGGGTAGGCTGTAGATACCTAAACAAATAACAGATAAATAAAGTTTGCTGAAGGGGACAATTTTTCAGAAGGAAGCTCCTCTATTTGGGTTGGATAGAGTGTTTGAATGAAATATACATCTCTTGGTTTTGAAAATAGGCTGGGTCCTTTCATCTTTAGAAGCTCAGAGGAGGTTAGAACTCTAGATTACTAGTATATGGGGTGCCAGGTAGCCTAGAGCATTGGGCCAGTAACCAAAAGGTTGTTGGATCAAATCCCCAAGCTGACTGTTCTGCCCCTGAACAAGGCAGTTAGTTAGCCTGCTGTTCCCCGGTAGACTGTCATTGTAAAATAAGAATTTGTTCTTAACTGGCTTGCCTAGTTATACAAAGAAATATATGCTTGCTCTGTTTACACTTCATATGGCACTCTTCAGATACAAAGCTTTTACAAACAGGTGGGAAGTGATGATTCATGTAGTAGTTTGTGTAATGTTTTATTTAAACAGGTAAGGTAACCAGGTAAGATACAATGAGGTTCAAAACCTTTTTGAGAGGGCGACCTGGCAAGAAGGCAAAACAGGGAAATAGCAGAGTGTACATAAAATATTGTAAATAAATACAAAATACACACAAAAGACAAAGTGTCACAAGTTACACATACTGAGAGGTTTCTCCAGAGGTTCCACTAATGTTCCACCTATCCCCCTCACTACACAGTCCATTCTTCCAGTATTGTACTGTACTTAAGGTAAAGCTAGTCTTATCTATGATATACTTCATGACCAAAAGTACGTGTACACCTCCTCGTCAAATATCTAATTCCAAAATCATGGGCATTATTCTGCGTTTTATTCTTTTGGCCAAATGCCTTTTGATTTGGCGCCATCCAGTGGCTATTTTGTGTAGCTGCAGCTAACATGTACTATGCCAAGGGGCCAAAGTACAGCCCGCTGAGTACTTCAATCTGGCCCGCGAGACATCATTTCATGGTATCCAACTGGTAGTTACAATCTTGACCCATTGCTGCAACTCCCGTACAGACTCGGGAGAGGCGAAGGTCGAGAGCCGCTTGTCCCCCGAAACAGCCAAGCCGCACTGCTTCTTGACACAATACCTGCTTAAACCAATGTGTCGGAGGAAACACTGTACACCAGGCGACCGCATCAGCATGCATATGCCCGGGCCCCCAACAGGAGTCGCTAGAGGGCGATGGGACAAAGAAATCTCGGACGGCCAAATCCTCTCCTAACCTGGACGATGCTGGGCCAATTGTGCACCGCCTCATGGGTCTCCCAGTCACGGCCAGCCTGGGATCGAACCCGAGTCTGTAATGACACCTCAAGCACCGTGATACTGTGCCTTAGACTGCTGCGCCACTCAGTAGGCAAACAGCAATTGATTTTAACAAACAATTGCACCCCCAAAAATGTGTCCCTCTGTTGAATTTTGAAATCCCGATCTGCCCACCCCTGTCACTATGCTGTGCTACTTCTTTGTTGGTGGTAAAACAGGAAATAGGAAATTATGCAGTTCAGCCTCATTGTTGGAAAAGAGTGATGTAGAGTGCCTTCGGAAAGTATTCAGACCCCTTGACTTTTTCCACATTTTTGTTAGGTTACAGCCTTATTCTAAAAGTGATTAAATGTTGTTGTTTTTCAATCAATTTACACACAATACCCGATAATGACAAAGCAAAAAATGGCTTTTTAGAAATGTTTGCAAATGTATTAATAAGTAATAAGTACTGTATTCAGACCCTTTACTCAGTACTTTGTTGAAGCACCTTTGGCAGTGATTGTAACCTCAAGTCTTCTTGGGTATGAAGCTACAAGCTTGGCACACCTGTATTTGGGGAGTTTCTCCCATTCTTCTCTGCAGAGCCACTCAAGCTCTGTCAGGTTGGATGGGGAGCGTTGTTGCATAGCTATTTTTACGTCTCTCCAGAGATGTTCTATCAGGTTTAAGTCCGGGTTCTGGCTGGGCCACTGAAGGACATTCAGAGACCTGTTCCGAAGGCACTTCTGCGTTGTCTTGTGCTTAGGGATGTTGTCCTGTTGGACGGTGAACCTTTGCCCACAGTCTGAGGTCCTGAGAGCTCTGGAGCAGGTTTTTATCAAGGATCTCTCTGTACTTTTCTCCTTTAATCTTTGTCTCGATCCTGACTAGTCTCCCAGTCCCTGCAGCTGAAAAACATCTCCACAGCATGATTTTGCCACCACCATGCTTCACCGTAGGGATCGTGCCAGGTTTCCTCCAGATGTGACGCTTGGCATTCAGGCCTGAGAGTTTAATCTTGGTTTCATCAGACCAGAGAATCTTGTTTCTCATGGTCTGAGAGTCTTTAGGTGCCTTTTGGCAAACTCCAAGTGGGGTGTCATGTGTTTCTTACTGGGGAGTGGCTTCCGTCTTGACACTCTACCACAATGACCTGATTAGTGGAGTGCTGCAGAGATGTTTGTCCTTCTGGAAGGTTCTCCCATCTCCACAGAGGAACTCTGGAGCTCTGTCAGAGTGACCATCGTCTTCTTGGTCATCTCTCTGACCGAGGCCCTTCTCCCCTGATTGCTCAGTTTGGCCGGACGGCCAGCTTTTTGGTACCCTTCCCCAGATCTGTGCTTTGACACGATCCTGTCTTGGTGCTCTAAGGACAATTCCTTTGACCTCATGGCTTGGTTTTTGCTCTGACATGCACTGTCAACTGTGGGACCTTATATAGACAGCCGTGTACCTTTCCAAATCATGTCCAATCAAATGAATTTACTAAACCCCTAAGCAAAACACAGCTATAGGAGACCAGACTCAAGCTCCTAACTTGATAAATATCTAGCATGTCATGACTTGGTAAACACAGGACTCATACAGTTTGATGACGAGCCTGAGAGCTTTAGGGCATGGCATTCCTTATTCAACAATGCTACCAAGGGCCTGGACCTCACCGCTAGTGAGGACCTGAATCTGCTAACAAAATGGCTGGGTAAGGAGTCATCACAACATGTAAAGAGGGTCCGCTCAGTGCACGTCAACGTGCAGCCCTGAAAAAGTCCTGGGACAGACTGAAGCAGTGTTATGGCTCATCAGTAGTCATAGAAACTGAACTCTTTAAGAAGTTGGACAGCTTCCCCAGAATCTTTAGCAAAGACTATTCCAAGCTAATAGAACCTGGATATCTCCTGATGGAAGTTCTGTCTGCAAAAGAAGATGGAGCTGCGCTAACTGACCTGGACACCGCCCGTGGTATCAGCCCCATAATGGAAAAACTGCCACACGGCCTTCAGGAAAGATGGATTTCCCATGATTCAAAGTACAAAAACGAAAACAACCAGTGCTTTCCTCCATTCTCCTTCTTTTCAAAGTTCATATGCAATGAAGCAAGAACTAGAAACGACCTGAGCCTTGCCCTTTCTAATAGTGGCGGCAGTGGACCTGCGAGAAGCGAGTACCCAGTCATGAGGAACACGAGAACACCTATACCTGTACACAAAATGGACGTTGCCACTGCTGCTGACCCCAACACAGTAACCACAGAAAATAAAGGAGATGACTCCATCCACAATAGACCACATCTGCTCAGAAAATGCAAATGATTCATCGATGAGTGCAAGGCCTTTCTCAAAGAGAAGGAAATATGCTTCAATTTCTGTGCTTCATCCTCCCACCTGGCAAAAGACTGCACCATAGCATTGAAATACAAAGAGTGTGAAAGCGAATGGCACAGCATAACAATGCATCCAGGCCCTGCCCACTGGACCAGTCTGAGAATGGCAGGGAGGGGGAAGGAAACCCAACCAATGCACCGGCAATCAGCTCCCAACGTACTGAGGCATGTGGTAAGGGTCCGTTCATGGTCAAAGATTTGCCTCGTGAGCGTATAACCCAAGGGGCAATGTGAAAGCGCTTTCAAGCTGTACTTTATACTAGACGACCAGAGCAACTGCTCATTGGAAAGATCAGACTTCTTCAATCTGTTCAGTATTCAGGGAAACCCATCTGCCTACTCACTGAGGACCTGCGCTGGCATCATGGAAACAACAGAAGGAAAGGCGGACAGCTTCCAGATCAAGGCAGTAAATGGAGGGATAAGCCTAGCCTTTCCTTCACTCATCGAATGCAATGAGATCCTCAATAACAGATCAGGAATACCAACCCCAGAGGTAGCCCTTGACCACGCTCACCTCAAGTCTGTGGCCACCCAGCCATGAGAGCCTACAGGGAGGAGGTGAGGGCTCTCGGAGTGTGATGCCAGGAAAATAACCTCTCACTCAACACCAACAAAGCTAAGGAGATGATGGTGGTCTTCAGGAAAGAGCAGAGGGAGCACCCCCCTATCTACATCGATGGGATCGCAGTAGAGAAGGTGGAAAGCTTCATGTTCCTTGGTGTACACATCACTAACAAACTGAAATGGTCCACCCATACAGACAGTGTGGTGAAGAAGGCGCAACAGCGCCTCTTCAACCTCAGGAGGCTGAAGAAATTTGGCTTAACATCTAAAACCCTCACAAACTTTTACAGATGCACAATTGAGAGCATCCTGTCAGGCTGTATCACCGCCTGGTATGGAAACTGCACCTCCCACAACCGCAAAGCTCTCCAGTGGGTGGTGCGGTCTGCCCAACGCATTACTGGGGACAAACATCCCACCCTCCTGGACACCTACAGCACCCGATGCCATAGGAAGGCCAAAAAGATCATCAAGGACAACAACCACCCGAGCCACTGCCTGTTCACCCCGCTACCATCCAGAAGGTGAGGTCAGTACAGGTGCATCAAAACTGGGACCGAGAGACTGAAAAACAGCTTCTATCTCAAGGCCGTCAGACTACTAAACGGCCATCACTAACATAGAGAGGCTCCTGCCAACATACAGACTAAAATTTCTGTCCACTTAAATAAACAGACTTAATAAAGGTATCACTAGTTACTTTAAATAATACCACTTTAATAACGTTTACATATCCTACATTACTCATTCCATATCGACATGTATGTATATACTGTATTCTACATCATCTACTGCATCATGCCTTTGCCTCACGCCATCGCTCATCCATATATTTATATGTACATATTCTTATTCAGCCCTTTACATTTGTGCATATTTGTGTGTGTAAGGTAGTTGGTGTGAATTTGTTAGATTACTTGTTAGATATTACTACATAGTCGGAACTAGAAGCACAAGCATTTCACTACACTCGCATCTGCTAACCATGCGTATTTGACTAATAAAATGTGATTTAATTTGATTCCAGAGGTTGATCAAAGTGCCTAGATCCTTCTGTTGTTTGGGAAAGAAATTGTCAGAGTGCATAAAGTGATACAGCAAATCAATGGACCACACGATGCCCCCTTTGCTCAGAGACTCGACTTCGGCTGGGTCCTAGTAGGCGAAGTATGCCTGGAAAACGCACACAAGCCAATCGTGAACAGCTTCAAAACGAATGTTTTGGAGAATGGACGGCCCTCCTTCCTCACTCCATGTCAGAGCTACATTCATCTGAAAGAAAAGAAGAGGGACTCACTACAGGATCTGAAGTAGCTCCATATCCCACGCACCTACAGTGCACTAAGAACTCCCTCTCAAAGGTGAAACACACAGAGTTATGTATGTTTTCAGATGCTTCCAACAAGGACATCGGTGCAGTTGTGTAAATCAGCCACTGATGAATACGGACAAAGTGAAGTGAGTTTTTGGGAAAAGCAAAGTTAACTCCTCAATCGGAGCCTACCCTACCCCACCTGGAACTATGTGGAGCAGTGTTGGCAGTGGAAATGGCAGAGCTCATCCTAGACAAAATAGGCCTCAAACCAAACAACGTTAACTATTATTGCGACAGTAAAGTAGTCATAGGATAGATGCATATACAATGAGACTAAACTCTTCTATGTGTATGTTCACAGCAGAGTCCAATGCATCTGTCAATCAACACTCCCGGAGCAGTGGCACTACATGCCCACAGAACACACGGCGGGACAGACTAACAAATGCAGAGGTTGGCATCAGTGCAGGTGCGCAAAGTGGAACTCAAGATTATTGCTCAGGGGACCACCAAGAAATTCCTGGGACCCGTCTCAGAGGTCATACTCCTTTTAGCCAAAGATGACTAAGAGGTTGCTAGTCTTTGAGGTATGTGTGTAACATTAATTAATAGTGGCCTCTTTCAGATGCCAGATGGGGAGTATTCTGTCTTCTATTCTTTTGGCCAAGCGCCTTTTGATTTGGCACCATCCAGTGGCCGTTTTGTTTTTGCCTCAGCTTAACATGTGCTATGCTGTGCTACTTCTTTGTTGGTGGTAAAACAGGAAATTATGCAGTTCGGCCTCATTGTTGGAAAATAGTGACGTAATACTGCTGTTTATCTTCTGCCATCCTTCTTGTTAAGCCTTCGTAAAGCATTGCATTTTTAAACCGTTTCAACTGTAAAACTGGAGGAACTTTGTGGAAAGCCTCTGTGGAAAGACTCTGGTTCAGTTCTTGAATGGAGTTTGACTGGCTGCAAATTATGGTTGCATACACCTATAACAGCTTCCAATCTTCTGGTAAGGCTTTCCAGTAGATACAGTTTGCATTGTGGCAGGTAGTGTTCTTCTAGGATCCACCAAACCCAGATTCGTCCGTCGGACTGCCAGATGGTGAAACATGACTCATCACTCCAGTGAGTGCGTTTCCACTACTCCAGAGTCTTCGATCTTCACACCACTCCAGCCGACGCTTGGCATTGTGCACGGTAATCTTAGGTTTGTGTGTTGCTTCTCTGCAATGAAATCCCATTTCATTAAGCTCCCAACAAACAGTTCTTGTACTGACATTGCTTCTAGAGGCAGTTCGGGACTAGGTAGTGAGTGTTGCAACCGAGGACAGACCATTTTTACACGCTACGCGCTTCGGCACTCAGCGGTCCCATTCTGTGAGCTTCTATGGCCTAACACTTCCAGACCTTTCCACTTCACAATAACAACACTTACAGTTGACTGTGGCAGATCTAGCATGACAGAAATTTGATGATCTGACTTGTTAGAAAGGTGGTATTCTATGACGGTGCCACGTTGAAAGTCACTGAGCTGTTCAGGAAGGTCATTCTACTGCCAATGTTTGTCTATGAAGATTGCATGGCTGTGTGTTCAATTTTATACACCTGTCAGCAATGTGTGACTGAAATAGCTGAATCCACTAATTTGAAGGGGTGTCTACATACTTTTGTATATATAGTGTATCTTTTGTGTTTCAAAAACTACACCATGCATTTGTCTACACCATAAATGCACTGAAATTGGGTACCTTGCCTAACCTCAAAACATGGTGCGAAAAGGGCAAATCAGACATAACCCAGATTGACATACACAGAAAAACTTTCAACAATACTTCTAGACATACGCATCACGGACCCCTTTTCAACTGACAGCAAACAATCTTTTTCAACCTTGGCTTGTGAAGTTCCTAGCTCGGAGGTCACAAATCTTTTTCCCTTTTTGAGCGACTGAAAAATAGATGAGTAGAAGAGGTGAGATCATCTATCTTCATCATCGTAAATGTCATAGCGCTGACATTTTTATTCATGTTCATCTGTCTCCCATGGCGATGTCTTGAAAATGCATGTATCACTGTCAGCCACCAGTTCTCTCTGTTACATGAACCTAACACAGTCTCACGGAGCTCTTCATCATAGATTCAACAGGAAAGACACCTTAACAGACATTACATCTCCCAAAACAAATAGTAGGAGATCAGCAAAATTCTCAAAGGTGTGGATAAATAGGAAATAAAGTAAATGAAGATCTTCCAAATCAAATCACTAATATTTTCTGGTCCATACAACACAGTGCAGCGCATAGCGACCCATTGGCAAACATCTCTAGTGATTCAAATCTCAATGAGAGTTATCTACAAAAGGTGCTGCTGAGAATCAGGAATCAGATAGGACTCATATTATGAGAGCTCTTACAACTAGAAAGTCAGATCAAAGAGATTCAAAGAGGGAATCCCAGGGAGTGGTGGTGCTTGTTTACCAGGGTGACTATACCGTACTGTCTGCATGGCAAACTGCCATTAAAAAGAGTCTGAAAGCACAGACACATGGGAGTGTGCTCCCATTATGTCAATTAGCCCCACACTACAAGAGAGAGAGAAAGCATTATCAAGTGGATGTTGAGCTAAACCATAATGGGTGTGTGGTTGTCCAGGGTCAGCTGGCCTGATGCAGTCATGTTAGCTGTTTTTCTGAAAGTGTGTGTGTTTAGGGATGTCCATTACTTTGACAAGCAAAGAGAGGAGGGCCCAGGGGTGTTGTAGTGGTGCTGGAGGGGTGGGCAGTTGTGGTCAGATCAAGGTTCAGTGTGAGAGATTAAAATCTACTGGAGTGAGACCTACACATACAGTTGAAGTCTGAAGGTTACATACACCTTAGCCAAATACATTTAAACTCAGTTTTTCACAAGTCCTGATATTTAATCCTAGTAAAAATTCCCTGTTAGGATCACCACTTTATTTTAAGAATATGAAATGTTTTCTTTTTTTAACTAGGCAAGTCAGTTAAGAACAAATTCTTATTTTCAATGGCGGCCTAGGAACAGTGGGTTAACTGCCTGTTCAGAGGCAGAATGACAGATTTGTACCTTGTCAGCTTGGGGGTTTGAACTTGCAACCTTCCGGTTACTAGTCCAACACTCTAACCACTAGGCTACCCTGCTGCCCCATGGTAGAATAATAGTAGAGGATTATTTATTTCAGGTTGAATTTCTTTCGTCACATTCCTGGTGGGTCAGAAGTTTATATACACTCAAATAGTATTTGGTAGCATTGCCTTTAAATGGTTTAACTTGAGTGTAACCGAGTCAGGTTTGTAGGCCTTCTTGCTCGCACACGCTTTTTCAGTTCAGCCCACAAATTTTCTATAGGATTGAGGTCAGGGCTTTGTGATGGCCACTCCAGTACCTTGACTTTGTTGTCCTGAAGCCATTTTGCCACAACTTTGGAAGTTTGCTTTGGGTCATTGTCCATTTGGAAAACCCATTTGCAACCAAGCATTAACTTCCTGACTGATGTCTTGAGATGTTCCTTCAATATATCCACATCATTTTCCTACCTCATGATGCCATCTATTTTGCAAAGTGCACCAGTCCCTCCTGCAGCTAGGCACCCCCATAACATGATTCTGCCAGCCCTGTGCTTCACGGTTGGAATGGTGTTCTTCGGCTTGCAAGCCTCCCCCTTTTTCCTCCAAGCATAACGATGGTCATTATGGCCAAACAGTTCTTATTTTGTTTCATCAGACCAGAGGACATTTCTTCAAAAATTACGATCTTTGTCCCCATGTGCAGTTGTAAACCGTAGTCTGGCTTTTTTTTATGGCGGTTTTGGAGCAACGCCTTCTTCCTTGCTGAGCGGCCTTTCAGGTTATGTCAATGTAGGACTTGTTTTACTGTGGATATAGATACTTTGTACCTGTTTCCTCCAGCATCTTCACAAGGTCCTTTGCTGTTGTTCTGGGATTGATTGCACTTTTCACACCAAAGTACGTTCATCTCTAGCAGACAGAACGTGTCTCCTTCCTGAGTGGTATGATGGCTGCGTGGTCCCAAGGTGTTTATACTTGCGTACTATTGTTTGTACAGATGAACGTGGTACCTTCAGGCGTTTGGAAATTGGATGAACCAGACTTGTGGAGGTCTACAATTTGTTTTGTGAGGTCTTGGCTGATTTCTTTTGATTTTCTCATGATGTCAAGCTAAGAGGCACTGAGTTTGAAGGTAGGCGTTAAAAACATCCACAGGTACACCTCCAATTGACTCAAATGATATCAATTAGCCTATCAGAAGCTTCTAAAGCCATGACATATTTTCTGTAATTTTCAAAGCTGTTTAAAGGCACAGTCAACTTAGTGTATGTAAACATCTGACCCACTGGAATTGTGATACAGTGAATTATAAGTGTCTGTAACAATCTGTCTGTAACAATTGTTGGTAAAATTACTTGTCATGCAGAAAGTAGATGTCCTAACCGACTTGCCCAACTATAGTTTGTTAACAAGAAATTTGTGGAGTGGTTGAAAAACTAGTTTTAATGACTCCAACCTAAGTGTATGTAAACTTCCGACTTCAACTGTACATACTGTTGGGTTCTAATTTTCAGAGTAAATTACTTACGGACACCAGAAAAGCTTGACCAAGTTTAATTCTTCCCAAAGGGTTGATACAGCTGGATTCAGACAAAATACATTTCATACAAGCACTGATATTTAACCCTTTCTCCTAGGCTGAGTCTCCTCCTACCCATCTGTACAAACAGTGTTCTTTACTGCAGGACACTAGTGATATGGGCCATAAACTTCTCTTTCTCCATTAAGGTGACCTGACCTCAACCCCCCTCCATCACTAATCCACGGCTCTCTCCCTTCATCAATTCCTGCCACATGTAATCGCTTCCCTGCACTCAACACATTCCAAGCTCAGTTGCACACACTATATACCTTCCTCCTATAACCATTAACTTCTGGTGTAGACCCTCTAAACCTCAGCACTCCATCAGTGACATGAATAGGTATATTTTCATATTCTCAGAACCCAACAATACAAACTAATGTGCACCTGACCACATTGTTGCACATACAAGTCCAAAAAGATGCTCAAACACACACACATACACACACCTTATCACATTTCATCAAATCTTACAGTCCTCAAAATCCCTCTCATAAACAACCATTCCAACAGTGTCCCCTCAGATGGCAGCCTGAGAGCCCCAGGGTGTGAGAGAGGACCCTCTCATGGTCACAGTGACAGGCAATAGCAGAGGCATCTATCTCATGCCAGTCCTTCCCAGCAGCAAATTCACCAGGAGTTGACAGGTCTTAAGGTGCCCCTGCTCCGCTTGGCTATATCACTGGAACGTGTGGCTCCAGATCAGAACATTGTTTAATGCAGGTATTAATGATCCATGTGATGACCTTGACTGATCTGATACAGACAGTGCCAGGGAGATGAGAACGTCTCTGCACCGATAGGACTGCTTTACCATAGATCCACTATGGATCAACTTCTAACCAGCAGTAGTTTGGAGAGCAGCATGATATACAAAGACATAATTCATTTTCATCTGTTTTGTATTTGAAATATATATTTAAAAAGAATACAAAGAAATTATACAGTTCCCTTACAATACCATCTGTCAAATACTTGTTTTTACCAATACTGATGGTCCCTATGAATCAGGATGTACTGAAAGAGAAAAACACCTATTTCCTGTGAAACAGTGCTTCTAACACATATCCTTTCCCTGCAATTTCCTCCTTGAGATTTACACAGTCCTGCTGTGTTTTCTCTGAACTGTCTCTGCTCTCTAGGTCCAACCCACCTGGACAATTACAATAGACCCCTCGTCTATTATTGGGAACCTTTCCTATAAATACACAGCCAATATAAATGATCACCAAGCAGGGTTGGTTGGGATAATTTATTTCAACTTACTCACTTTGAAAAAAATACAAATTAAATGAATGAGTGAAAAACAAAAGTCTGTGATGTCACAGATATGTGGACATACCATCATATTAAATTATACCATCATATCATTTAATATCTTGGGGCCTGGATATGACTAAGTTAAGCATAAACGAGATTGGCATAACATGACTCATGTCAGACTAGTTTGTTCAGAACATTGTTAGCCGTCTAGAAAGAGATACACTAAGCACACGGCTGATCGTGGTTGCTAAGCACAGGGCTGATCGTGGTTGCTAAGCACAGGGCTGATCGTGGTTGCTAAGCACACGGCTGATCGTGGTTGCTAAGCACACGGCTGATCGTGGTTGCTCTAATGGCCATGAGATTTTCATCAAAAGCCCTCCAAATAGATCAACAAGTGAGAAAAACATGTTTTGATTCCGACCAGTGTCCCCAAGAAGCTCCAAGACACTCCAAACACCACCTATCAGACTTTGGCAAGACTGCAGACACTATCAGCTATGCTACTGCTACAATCATCATATTCCTTGCATCAATATAAATGCAAATTGTACAGCCTGGGGGCTGTGGATTATGGGTGACGCCGTAAAAGGTTGTTGACTCATTAAAAGTAAAGGCAATTGGCAGGACTAACAAGACTGGAATAGTTCAGAAAACTTTCAGAAACATTTCTGGGAGTCTCGCAAAGCTTGCAGAACTCATACAGAGTTCTGCATACAGAGAAACTACATACAGAGAACTCTTCTAACTTTTCTGAGGCAAAGAAAGATACTTCCCACTGGGCACAAACTGGTTATATCAATGTTGTTTCAATGTAATTTGTCAATGTATTGTGACATTTGATAAAAGTCATCAATGTAAACTGTTGTTATGATGGTGAAATTTCAACGACAGGATTATGTCACCAGGGTAAGCAATTTTCAACATTGACGAGCCTTGTATAAAATATGTTGAATTTGTACTTTTGAAACAACGTCAGATCTTCAACAGAATATCCACTATGAGAAAAAAACAGTAGGCAGGGCAGCACCTCCGACTGGAGAGTTGAACTTTCTACAGCTACCCTTTGGTCTCCCATCCAGGTTTTTAACCAAGCCCCGTCCTGCTTAGCTTTAGATATGTGTCCGCCTAAAGTTAAGGCTGACAAACTAATGTAACAGTATTTACTCAACTTTCAAATGAGTAACACATCCCTGGCCACATTGAGGTTACTGTAACAATAAATGTCTTATGTAATCATTGAAAGTGTGCATTTTCAACATAGCTTGCAAATGTCGTAGGACTGTGGAGATCTTCACAAATGCTATAATAATCTTTGCAGAATCTCAAACGGCATTGACCACTTGTACCTAAATTATCTCAATTGCAATCCAGATCATTTGGTTGTGCTATTAGATGAACCACAGTGATAACACATTCAATTGTATAAATAAACAAAATATCTAACATTATATTCAGATTTTGACTTTGTTGTGTTTTTAAATTGTTGAAAGCGCAGTGATATCACATTTAAGTGACAACTAAACCAAAAATCAGACAGTGTCACAGGCATCTGAAGAAGAGGACCAAGGTGCAGCGTGGTGAACGTACATATTCCTTTTTTATTAGAAATGACGCCTACAAAAACCACTACAAACGTGCCGCTTAAGGGCTAAATGCCACAAACAAAGTTAACTACCCACAAAGACAGGTGGGAAAAAGGGCTGCCTAAGTATGGTTCTCAATCAGAGACAACGATAGACAGCTGTCCCTGATTGAGAACCCTACCAGGCCAAAACATAGAAATACAAATAATAGAACGAAAGAACATAGAATACCCACCCCAAATCACACCATGACCAAACCAAATAGAGACATAAAAAGGATCTCTAAGGTCAGGGGGTGACACATAGATTTTTCATTGGAATTTGTTTTTGCTTTTTAGATAGTTGAAAGCATAGTCATAACACATTGGGAATTCAACTAACTTTGACTGTATTTTTGAGTGTGTGAAAATAGGTTGTAATCTCATTCAACGTACCAACAAAATATTACCCAATTCTCCATGTTGAAATGAAGTGGTGTGCCCAGTGAGTTTGTTCTCTGGGGTTGAGGATGTACATGTAGTGAACATGTCTCAGCTCTGTCATCTCAGCTCACTACAGAATCGTGACAGTGGGGCACCTAGTGATATTAGCTCAGTTACTCAATAGAGGAACAATTAATTATAGTCATGAATATGATACACTGAGCGTACAAAACAATAGGAACACCTGCTCTTTCCACGACATAGACTGACCAGGTGAATCCAGGTTAAAGCCATGATCCCTTATTGATGTCACTTCAATCAGGGTAAATAAATGGGAGGAGACAGGTTAAAGAAGGATTTCTAAGGATTTTTGAGGCTCTTCTGATGGCAAAAGAGGGGGGTGCAACTCAATATTAGGAAGGTGTTCCTAATGTTTTGTATACTCAGTTTACATACTCTTATTTAAATAAAATCTAAAGACACACAACAAACACACACCACTCCCTCCCAACTGATTCTTAATCAAACAGCGATCTAACTGAATTGAAGTTCCTATCAAAGGGCCCAGTTTCAATTGACTGCTCCTCTCTGCTCAGTAGATAATTATCCCTATTATTCTGTTGAAGCAGGGGCCACAGGAAAGCCCTTTAATATTTTATAGCCTAGCCCACACCCACCACCACCATAACTGGTTCTGTCGATGGAAATGTAACCCGTTTTCAATAAGTGTTGGTCAGTTTACCAGCGCATATTATAGCACTGTAGCAGCTTTCATAATACCCTGGGCCCCTCACTCCTTCCAATGAACACACACATACACTCTCTATCTCCCTCTAAATTATAGAGGATTAGTAATGCTTCATGAAAATTAATCAAAATTGAAATGTATTTATAAAGCCCTGTTTACATCAGCAGATGACACAAAGTGCAATACAGAAACCCAGGCTAAAACCCCAAACAGCAAGCAATGCAGATGTAGAAGCAGGGTGGCTAGGACAAACTCCCTAGAAAGGCAGGAACCTAGGAAGAAACCTAGAGAGGAACCATGTTCTGAGGGGTGGCCAGTTGTCTTCTGGCTGTGCCGGGAGGAGATTATAACAGTACATAGCCAAGATGACCAGCAGGGTCAAATAATAATAATCACAGTGGTTGTAGGGTGCAACAGGTCAGCACCTCAGGAGTAAATGTCAGTTGGCTTTTCATAGCCAAGCATTCAGGTTTCGAGAAAGCAGAGAGTGAGAGTAGAAAACAGCAGGTCTGGGTCAAGGTAGCACGTCCGGTGAACAGGTCAGGGTTCCATAGCCGCCGGCAGAACAGTTGAAACTGGAACAGTAGCACGACCAGGTGGACTGGCGACAGCAAGGAGTCATCAGGCCAGGTAGTCCTGAGGCATGGTCCTAGGGCTCAGGTCCTCCGGGAGAGGGAGAGAGAATTAGAGGGAGCTAACTTAAATTCACACAGGACACCAGATAAGACAGGAGAATTACACCAGATATAACAGACTGACTCTAGCCCCCTGACACACTATTGCAGCATAGATACTGGAGGCTGAGACAGAAGGGGTCGGGAGACACTGTGGCCCCGTCCGATGATACCCTCGAAAGGGCCAACCAGGCAGGATATAACCCTACCCACTTTGCCAAAGCACAGCCCACACAACACTAGAGGGATATGCAGAAAACCACCAACCTACTACCCTGAGACAAGGTTGAGTGTAGCCAACCAAGAGCTCCTCCACCGCACGAGCCCGATTCCAATATGAACTGAACTGTGATTTCAGTTTATGGAGAAAAGAGTGCAAAATTACAGAACATCACACACAGGCTGCAGTAATACACACACAGGCTGTGGATGACTGCTCATTAGATTGTTGTTGACTCATAGCCACACATTGCCCCCTGCTGGATAGATCCGATAATAGATGATCAAGGTGTTGCTTACATGCATGCCTGTGTGTGAGGTGGGCCTATGGGTGAAACAATAGCCTCTCACCATACAACTCACAAAACTGATTTAACATGATTTATTGAGCTCATATTAAGTATCCTTGGCTCGGTCTATACCTGTATCACAATTAGGCCTAGAATTTGTTTTTATTGACCATGAATAATTGTTTTTTATTGTCCACTGAACAGTAGCCTAGCACATATTGCAGATTGTTGATTTGATCATTGATTAAATATAGTCCAACACAAGATAAGTTATTTGTTGATAAGTTACAAGATATTTGTAATTTTAATGATTTTTTTATCAGGACTATATGCCAAACGTTAAGGATAAAACATAATTTTTAAAGGTGACATTATATCCATGAAATGCATACATTTTGAATAAACTAAGTACAAATAAAATGTAGCCTAACCAGCTATTGAATTAATTGTTGTTTTTTTCCCAATCAGCGCTGCACAATTAGCATATACCATAGTGTTGTTGCAATTACGTTCTAATTAAAGCTTTTCTATAGGCATAATGATTTATTTATTTTTATGGTCGGCGAGTTCAAGCATCTTTTGAAGATCTTTTGAAAGCACATAAAATTGCAAGCCCGGCCAAATATCGTGCAACGTCATCATAAACCTTTTGATTACATTTCTTACACACCTTTTTTCATCAAATAGTTCGCATACTTTGTTGTGTCGTTCTTCAGATTAATCTAAGAAATAAGTAGGCTAGATAGGGTCTATGAAGATTTCTGTACAGTGCAGATCCCTATAGCCTAGTTGCCTAGCTACCCAGACTCCTTGCTCCGGCCTAACGAATGGTAAGGCTAGTAGTACCTCTTCAGAGAGAATCAATCATATAGCCAAATCACATCTAGGCCTATAAAGACAAGCGCCAAGAGATACCTAACACAATGAGACTAAATAGACCAAGCCTACTAAAATAAATAGACCAATTACATTTTGTCACTCGCATTTCATTGTAACGTGCAAGAAAAACTGAAAGCTACAGTGAAAGTGAGATTATAATGTTGATAACACTGATCAGTCTTATTGTCATGCGAGGACCATACATTTTTATCTGTGATGGGATAAAATAGGTTAGAAATACTGTGGTTATAATTAGCCTATCGTATTGTACGCCTAGTGTAGGCCATAACTCTGCGCCCTGACATTTTATTTTCGAAAAGAGAAGTTGGGTAAATTGTTGTAAATTTTCTCGATTTCCTAACTAGGTGAAAAAGAGATGACTTTCTTTTATGACGCGTCATCTAATAAAAGTGGCATGGAGTGATTAACTCGCGTGTTGTTTAGTCCCCATTAATCAAAGTGCAATGTTCAATTTCTAATCTGTTTAACTAATTGTCGCGGTTCCTTATCAAAGAGATCTCTAATTTACAAAACTCAACGCAGAAGTATTCAAATTTTCACGTTTCCCACTCAAAAGAGCCGTTGGTTTCGATACACAACCACATGGACAGTTTTAACCCTTTGAGCTATCTCTTCTCGGGTTGATCACGCCGTCACTTCAAAAGTGGCATGACAGAATATGCAAAGAAAGACACAGGGTTGTTATAATAGGTCTTACTCCAGTGGACAGCATATTTCACCTGAGGTGTTCTCAACTGGACAAGCTGGGAGAAGGAGCTCTATCCCATCTGTCTGTCTCAGCACAAGAGCTTTACTGATTTGGATTTACAGGAGAATACTACCTTGGATTAACTAATTTCGAATTATGGAAGGACTCACCCTGGCTATATTTTCTGTGCTTCTGGTGGATTTGTGCTCTGTGGTTGGAGCGGAGAATATCCCTGGGAACCGTGAGGCTTTCTTCCACAGAAGTAGTGGCGGTCACAGGGACCATGTTCATCACTCCATCAGGTTCCCACTCTACATGATGCAGCTCTACCGGATTCTGCTGGAGGGAGACACATTCAGGGCGCCGCCATCTGTCAGCGCCGCCCCGACCAAGAGTGAGGACATCTCCCGTCTTCACGATTCTGACTCTGTACTCAGTCTGGTAGCCAAAAGTGAGTATCTTTATTTTGCAACACTTTTTAAGCACCAATTCAATTGGGCACACTAATTAAACGCAATGTAATGATGTAACTATTAGTTCATTATAATAATCGATTTCACTCTCAGTTACATTTATTCAATAAAGAGTGATTTTTAGGCTACTATAGCGCGTTTTGATTACTTTGTGCCTATGTGCTTCGCAATTTTTTTTAGCATGGGAACCTTGTACAATGCGTATTGTGAAGAGCCTCTAGGCTATGGCACTTTAGCGCGTACTAGACCCAGGCTGTTAGAAGTGTGTCAGGAACGGAGCAATACACAATGCGACAGTAACAACATTCTACTTTGTTAACTGCTCATTGCATGTCAAAAGATGGCGTGTGAAAGCTGTCTGTGGGCAACAATAAAATAATTGACTCTATCTGTGATTGATTTAATGAATGGGACAGTCTGATAGTCACAGAGGTGAGAGACATGCTTGCACACTTTCATAATCTGTGTCTGCTGTCTGCTTTGCTCAAATATTTTCTATGTTATCTCTCCAGGTTGTCACCAGAGCGGTGGGAGGTGGTCTGTCACCTTTGATGCGTCCTCCATCTCTGCAAGTGACAACATCAAGCGCTCCGAGCTGCGGATCCGCCTGCCTACCTTCTCTGCCTCTGAGCATGTCACTGTGGACTTGTACCACTCCCAGAGTGGCCGCTGCTCCAGCCCGCCATGCCCAGAGAGCCTCTTCCTGGGATGCCTGAGGGCAGAGCCCAGCTCCCTGACCGCCACATCCAACTGGAGGGTGTTCAACGTCACCACCCTGCTCCGCTACTACTGGCTGCACCAGGGAGGCTCTGCACCTGGCCATGAAGAGGGAAGGGCAGAGAGAGAGAAGGGTCTGGAGAGTGTCCTGCACCCCACAGCCGACCGGGTCATGATGGTGGTCTTCTCCAAGCACCAGACAAAGAAGAGGGCCCCCACCCTCATCCGCACCGCTGAACATTCCAAGTACGTCACTCTGGACCGGGAGCGAGCTGGAGCTGGCCCTGCTGTCAGCGTAGAGGGAGGAAAGGGAGCCCGGCGCAGGAAGAGGCACCGGCTTCACCAGAGAGCAGGAGTGGCTGGGGTGGCCTCTGGCGTGGCCCAAACGGAGGAGAGGAAGGGCCCGCTGTGCAAGAAGGTAGACATGTGGGTGGACTTTGACCAGATAGGCTGGAGCGAGTGGATTCTTTACCCCAAGCGCTATAACGCCTACCGCTGTGAGGGCAGCTGCCCTACCCCAGTGGACGAGACCGTCACCCCCACCAACCATGCTTACATGCAGGTAAGACTACCAACATTACATTATCACTGCTGAAAATGTACATGTTTGAAATAGATTTAAAATAGTGCCATTGATTTGTTTCCTATTACAATATTGTATGATTTCCTGTTTGTGTGTGAGTTCACTTGTACTAACATGTCTTTTTCTTCTCTTTCCAGAGTCTACTGAAGCTTCACCGCTCAGACCGGGTCCCGTGCCCGTCCTGTGTGCCCACCCGCCTGGCCCCTCTGTCCATGTTGTATTACGAAAACAGCGAGGTGCTGATGCAGCACTTTCAGGGCATGGTGGTGGACGAGTGTGGCTGCCACTGATCAGCGTGTCTGCCAACATGAGCACCCCATAGGCACTTTCCTTCCCAGAGAACAACACTCTGTACCAGTTTCTGCTTGACCTTACAGGCCTCACAAAGACAGTTGAGGTGCAAATGTGTGTGCTCACTCTGTGAGTGTAGCCTCAAAGTTCAGGTCTATTCTAGTAGGGCAGCTGCTGCCTTCAGCCATGCTAAACTATATGGATGTGATGGACACTGAAGCAGACTCTGAACACAAGCACTGAAAAGGATCAAGTGAATCACTCGAAAGGATTTTAAACTGAGATCTCCTGACTGCATACATGTATTATGTATAAGGACTCATGATTGAGACAATAGCAGATACAAGGACAATTGTCATTGTCAATGCTGACCCCTAGAGCGCTTTAATTCCACTGTGAGACTTGGTAATCATATGGTTTTAAAAAAAGAGTACATATTCATGCGAGAAGTATTATTTCATAAAGGACTAAATATCTGTAAAATGTCACATGATCCTTTTGTTTAATAAATCCTCAATTTATTTCAGTCTGCATCTATGGTTTTCACAGGGCTTGTATTTTTTAACAATATGGGATATTTTTGAAAGTTGCATACTCTTATCTTATTTAATAGTAACACAAAAGGATAGTAAAAAGTATGTTTGTCTTTTATTAGTTCCTCTGGAGAAAAATAATTCTGCAAAATGTAGCCCTAGTTTTACAATCAACAACGTATTACACGAATACAACTTAACAAAGAACCAGACAAAGAACAAGCCTGAGAATGGTATGCTTACAAAATGCTACTGGAGAAGACTCAAACATATCATTCAAATGCTTTATCTTTAAGACAGGATAATAACTAACAATTAGTAAATAATATTAAATCAATAGAGAGATTGTATGTACATCTTTTCTCTTCCTGAGCGATTAGAATTATGACTGCACATAATAATGCAGCACTTCAAAAATGCAGTCTTCATTCATTTCAGTATGCTGTGCTGTTTCCAAAAAGACATGAGTTTAAACATGAGTCCCTCTTTCATTGTCATCCTCAAGGCTGCAGATCCAGCAGATCCATCAAATGGCTAAATGTCCATTTCAAATTGAGCATCCTCCCCTGCAAAACAAGATGGAAGCAAAAACATGATGAAAAGACTCATCACAAATGACACAAGATCTCATACATCTTTGAGCACACACACACTCACACCTACCTGTAGACTCTTACATGCGCTGTTGTCCGCTGGGGATTGATGTTGTTGGGGGGTCTGTTTGGGGCGGGCTGTGTCAGTCGTAGTGTTGTTTGAGAGGGGTTTGGTTACCCCTGGAATATCGGGAAGACAGGAAGGGGTGCATGTCAGAGGGGAGGTTTGACACTCCAGGAGGAACTTCCGGTCGTAGATAATTTGTGTACCTGAGTGGGTTTGGTGGAGGTCGATCAACAGTGAGAGAGATCACAAACAGGGTTCTGTGTTTCACGTCATGGCAGCAGTGTACCTGTGAATGTGTTACTGATAAACAAGGTGCTAATTAAGCATACATAACATTGCATTACATTTTTTGAAGAAAATGTCTGAAGGGTACATGTTGACACAGATTATAGGCCTACATTATCATTGGTCTATGCCTACTCATGAGGTGATGAAGAAGATCCGAACATAATGTTAAATTAGGCCTATTAATATAATAATGATTATTCTTATAATAACATTAGTGTATTTACTATTATTATGATTGAGTTTCACATACCTCAGATTAAATCAAATTGTATTTGTCACATGCGCCGAATACAACACCTTACCGTTAAATGCTTACTTACAAGCCCTTAACTAAAACTGCAGTTTTGTGAAAAAAGAGTTAAGAAAATATTAAATCAAGTAAAAAATATATAAAAAATTAAAAAAACAATAAAATTACAATAATGACGCTTTATGCTCCGGTACCGATTGCCGTGCGGTAGCAGAGAGAACAGTCTAGGACTTGGGTGACTAGAGTCTTTGAACATTTTTTGGGCCTTCCTCTGACACCACATAGTATATACTGTAGGTCCTGGATGGCAGGAAGCTTGGCCCCAGTGATGGACTAGGCTGTACGCACTACCCTCTGTAGCGCCTTATGGTCTGATGCCGAGCAGTTGCCATACCAGGCAGTGATGCAACCGGTCAGGATGCTCTCGATAGTGCAGCTGTAGAACTTTTTGAGGATCTGGGGACCCATGCCAAATCTGTTCAGTCCCCTGAGGGGGAAAAGGCTTTGTCGTGCCCTCTTCATGACTTTCTTGGTGTGTTTGGACCATGATAGTTTGTTGGTGGTGGACACCACGGAAATTGAAACTCTCGACCTGCTCCACTACAGCCCCGTTGATGTGAATGGGGGCGTGTTTTTTTCCTGTAGTCCACAATCGTTGTGGCAACCTCATGATGGGTATAAGGAAAATTAGAGTATCATGCAGTAGCCTAAACCTATTACATTATATTACACTGTTACATTGAACTGGGTGAATAGAAAATGAATGACAGTCATCCAATATGCTGTAAATGAAATACGGCCATGCTCATGAAGAACAGAAATTGTCCTCCCTCATCTTAAACAGCACCACTGCTTTATACTGTACACATGCCCATAGAGTTACATTTCCAAATGTACAACAATTTACATTTGATTCTCAAACACATCAAAGTGTGTAAGACAACACATCAGTTGTGTTCACATCTTTCTTTATTCATTTCTGTAAATGGTTGGAGTTGGTGTACATGGTAGATCATCTACACCAGGGATCATCAACTAGGATACAGCTGCGGACCAATTTCTTCTTGAGCGGATGGTCAAGGAGCCAGAACATATAAAAAAATTATTTGTAGACCGCAAATTGACCGCAAGAAGCCCAAACAGATATAACATTTGATTAAAACATAATAATTTCAAACCTTGCTTATATTTCTATATGGTCACAGATACAGTACCAGTCAAACGTTTGGACACAACTACTCATTCCAGGGTTTTTCTTTATTTGTACTATTATTATACAATGTAGAAAATAGTACAAATAAAGAAAAACCCTTGAATGAGTAGGTGTCCAAACGTTTGACTGGTACTGTATCTCTATTATGTGTGGGAATACTTTGGAACATATTTGCAAAATTAAAATCACTTGGAGCTGAATTGCTGGTGTTTTTACACGTTTATGTCCAACAAAAAAAATCAACGTGTTTGGGCTCAGAAAACTGTGTGTGTGGGGGGGGGGGGGGCAAATAAAATCACTTGCAGGCCACAAGTTGGGGAACCCTGATCCATACATATCTTCGTGTCAGAATGAATCTGATTGAAACAAAGGTTTGTATACATATTCATGTTTTTCCCCCTCTCTCCATGACAATAAAAAATAAAAGTAAACAAGTTGAAATACCCACAAAGCCTAAACAGTCCCCATGATGTGGGCGTTTGCCTATAGTCTAGTTAATATGCTTAAAGAACATCTATAACAACTCTATAAGGGTGCATAGCATTCTAATTCAATATATTTTGTAATATATTTTCATAAAAACATTTTCTGTGCATGTGTGCAGTTGCATTCCTTAGTAGAGAGTAATATGATATTGCGTTAATATTGTCATGTATCCATTCTAAGGAGTATAGGTGATCTCTATTCTTTGCAACAGTTAACAGTTAACCCTCCCATCAACCTCTTGAACACAGCCAGCACACACACACAGGTGGAGTCTACAGTTCTCACAGTGCAAAGTGTTGTGGACCGGCTCAGTTTGATATTGGAAATTATTTAAAAAATCAAAAACCTCTAAGCCAACACACAGTTACCCTTAATCTGAGACTCATCAAACATGCTGAACATCAATTTTAAATAAATTTCAGACTGTGGTCTCTATATGTCATCCATATCTGTTCTCAGTGTCTTGTTGTGGAAAATCTGATTGATACATTGATTAACTTATCCATTGCTGATTGAGAGTTTCACTTGTATTCATCATCAGCCTATTCAGACCCAAAGCAGCAATCATCAAGTCAATCATCTCCACTGCTGTTTAAACAGAAAAATGACCTGGAGAGTGGAGGCTCACCTGTAACCCATTACATCTCTCTCTCTCTCTCACACACACACACACACACACACACACACACACACACACACACACACACACACACACACACACACACACACACACACACACACACACACACACACACACACACACACACACACACACACACACACACACACACACAGAGGGACAGCTGGGATCCTGCTAGAACTGAAACCTGAGTTGAATAAGAGTGAACGATAAGTTATATGTGATATATGTGGCATAACAGATGAGGTTTCAATGTGCACTGATTGGCAGGTCTGTGATGTGTTACTAATCTATTCACTCAGTCATTCATGTGACAAAAAAAAGAATTGTACTATGAAGCAAAGATCAATTATATAAATAATGATAGTAAAATGCCTTGGAGCACCTTAAATGAAATTTTGGGCAAAACTGCGAACTCGACAACATCATTCATTGAATCAGATGGCTCATGCATCACAAAAGCCACTGATATCGCCAACTACTTTAATGATTTTTTCATTGGCAAGATTAGCAAACTTAAGCCTGACATGCCAAAAACTAATTCTGAACCTACACATCCATGCATAACTGAACAAGCATTGTAATTTTGAATTCCATAAAGTGAATGTGGAAGAGGTGAAAACATTATTTTTGTCTATCAACAATGACAAGCTACCTGGGTCTGACAAAATTGGATGGAGAATTACTGAGGATGATAGTGGACGACATTGCTACTCCAATTTTCCATCTCTTCAATCTAAGCAAACAAAAAAGTGAAAAAAAAGTCATTCCGCTACCCAAGAATAGCAAAGCACCCTTTAATGGCTCAAATAGCTGACCAATCAGCCTATTACCGACCTTTGTAAACTTTTGAAAAAAATAGTGTTCGACCAGATACAATGCTATTTCACAGTAACAACAGATTTTCAGCATGCATATAGAGAAGGGCATAAGGGCATTCAACATGTACGACACTTACACAAATGTCGCTATCAACAAGGCAGGTCCTACAGGCTACAGTTTTGTCGCACCTGGACTACTGTCCAGTCGTGTGGTCAGGTGCCACAAAGAGGGACATGCCACCAGAGGCAGAACAGACTATGGGAGGTGAACAGTACTACATAGTGTCAGTCCTACATGGAACTCTATTCTACAAGTAACTCGTGCATGCAGTAAAATCTGATTTAAAAAAATGAAAACTGGAACCGCAGGGACTGTGAAGAGACACACACACATAACATATGCACTATACACACATGTACACATTGATTTTGTGTTGAAGATATGTGGTAGTACAGTAGTGGCCTGAGGGCACACACTTGTTGAGAAATATGTTGTGAAATGTAATGTAATAATATTAATTGTATATAACTGCCTTCATTTTGCTGGACTCCAGGAAGAGTAGCTGCTACCTTGGCAGCAGCTAATGGGGATCCATAATAAATAGAAATACCAAATTCAGTGTATTTTTTTACTCCAGCTACAGTGGTTATGATACATATTATATTTGTCTCAGTAAATGAGTGCTACCACGAGAAATTCATTCCCAAGATGCAATAGATGAAGTTAGCATATCCTGGATAATATCTGCTACGTTAAGTGCTGGACCAAACCATTTTCTGATTCAGAGGGGTTGGGTTAAATGCGGAAGACACATTTCAATTGAATGCATTCAGTTGTACAACTGACTTGGTATCCCCCTTTCCTTTTCCTTTCCCATTTCCTAAAGTATTCCCCTTTTCCCCCATACAACCGTTATGTAGTCTGTGATACCTCTTTACGACACCAGGTGGGAGTGCCACCACACTAATACATCAACATCAATGCAACTAAGGAGACGCCGTTGTTGAATGACATTGGTGAATACATTGAAAGGATCACATTTGTGAGGGGAAAACCATTTGCATACAGTCTTGTACCTTTTGTATACATGCAATAGAGAGAAATGCTGTTAATGCTACCATAATGTGCATATACAGAACACCCACCCAACCACCATACGCATACTGTATATACAGTACCAGTCAAAGGTTTGGACACACCGACTCATTCAATGGTTTATCTTTATTTTTTTATTTCTCTTTATTGTAGAATAATAGACTATGAAATAACACTTTGGAATAAACTATGAAATAACACTTTGGAATTATGTAGTAACCAAAAAATAAAAGTAGCCACCCTTTGACTTGATGACAGCTTTGCACACCCATGGCATTCTCTGAACCAGTTTCATGAGGTAGTCACCTGGAATGCATTTCAATTAACAAGTGCACCTTGTTAAAAGTTAATTTGTGAAATGTCTTTCCTTCTTAATGCATTTGAGCCAATCCGTTGTGTTGTGACAAGATAGGGGTGGTATACAGAAGATAGCCCTATTTGGTAAAAGACCAAGTCCATATTATGGCAAGAACAGGTCAAATAAGCAAAGAGAAACGACAGTCCATTGTTACTTTAAGACATGAAGGTCAGTCAATACGGAAAATCTCAAGAACTTCAAGTGCAGTCGCAAAAACCATCAAGCGCTATGATGAATCTGGCTCTCAAGAGGACCGCCAGAGGAAAGGAAGATCCAGAGTTACCTCTGCTGCAGAGGACATGTTCATTAGAGTTACCAGCCTCAGAAATTGCAGCCCAAATAAATGCTTCACAGAATTCAAGTAACAGACACATCTCAACATCTACTGTTCAGAGGAGACTGCGTGAATCAGGCCTTTATGGTCGAAATGCTGCAAAGAAACCACTACTAAAAGGGAACGAATAAGAAGAAGATACTTGCTTGGGCCAAGAAACACGAGCAATGGACATTAGACCGATGGAAATCTGTCCTTTGGTCTGATTAGTCTAAATTTGAGATTTTTGGTTCCAACCGTCATGTTTTTGTTAGAAGCAGAGTAGGTTAATGGATGATCTCCGCGTGTGTAGTTCCCACCATGAAGCATGGAGGAGGAGGTGTGATGGTGCTTTGCTGGCGACACTGTCTGAGATTGATTTAGAATTCGAAGCACACTTAACCAGCATTCTGCAGCAATATGCCATCCCATCTGGTTACCGTTAGTGGGACTATAATTTTTTTTTTTTTACAGAACAAGGACCCAGCACACCTCCAGGCTGTGTAAGGGTTATTTGACCAAGAAGGAGAGGGATGTAGTGCTGCATCAGATTACCTGGCCTCCACAATCAGCTGAACTCAACCCAATTGAGATGGTTTGGGTTGAGTTGGACCGCAGTGTGAAGGAAAACCAGCCAACAAGTGCTCAGCATATGTGGGAACTCCTTCAAGACTGTTGGAAAAGCATTCCAGGTGAAGCAGGTTGAGAGAATGTCAAGAGTGTGCAAAGCTTTCATCAAGGCAAAGGGTGGCTACTTTGAAGAATGTAAAATCAAAAATATATTTTTATTTGTTGAACACTTTGGTTACTACATGATTCTATATGTGTTATTTTATTTCATAGTTTTGATGTCTTCACTATTATTCTACAATGTAAAAACTAGTACAAATAAAGAAAAGCCCTTGAATGAGTAGGCGTGTTCAAAATGACTGGCACACACACACACACACACACACACACACACACACACACACACACACACACACACACACACACACACACACACACACACACACACACACACACACACACACACACATATATATATATGCACACACACACACACACACACACACACACACACACACAGTATACTGTATATACAGTTGAAGTCGGAAGTTTACATACACCTTAGACAAATACAATTAAACTCAGTTTTTCACAATTCCTGACATTTAATCCTATCAAAATACCCTGTCTTAGGTCAGTTAGGATCACCACTTTATTTTAAGAATGTGAAATGTCAGAATATTAGTAGAGAGAAGGATTTATTTCAGGTTTAATTTCTTTCATCATATTCCCAGTGGGTCAGAAGTTTACATACACTCAATTAGTATTTGGTAGCATTGCCTTTACATTTTTTTACTTGGGTCAAATGTTTCGGGTAGCCTTCCACTAGCTTCCCACAATAAGTTGGGTGAATTTTGGCCCATTCCTCCTGACAGAGCTGGTGTAACTGAGTCAGGTGTGTCGGCCTCCTTGCTCACACATGCTTTTTTAGTTCTGCCCACATATTTTCTATAAGATTGCGGTCAGGGCTTTGTGATGGCCACTTCAATACCTTGACTTTGGTGTCCTTAACTTCTCTAGGGTAAGGGGCAGCATTCTGAATTTTGGATGAAAAGCATGCCCAAATTAAACTGCCTGCTACTCGGGCCCAGAAGATATGATATGCATATAGATGTGGATAGAAAACACTCTAGAGTTTCCAAAACTGTCAAAATAGTGTCTGTGAGTATAACAGAACTGATTTGGCAGGCAAAAACCTGAGAAAAATCCATTCAGGAAGTAGTTTTTTGTTTGTTGGTTTTCTAGTTTTCTATTCAATGCCATTACAGTATCCATTGACTTAGGACTTGCAGTTCCTATGCCTTCCTCTAGATGTCAACAGTCTTTAGAAATGGTTTCAGGCTTGTATTCTGAAAAATGAGGGAGTAAGAACAGTCTGAATGAGTGGACCCTGCCGTGTCACAGAGCTTTTTCATGCGCGTACCAGAGAGAGTGCCTTTCTTGTTTACCTTTTATATTGACAACGTTATTGTCCGGTTGAAATATTATCGATTATTTCGGCTAAAAACAAGCAACCAGAGGATTGAATATAAACATCGTTTGACATGTTTCTATGAACTTTACGGATTCAATTTGGATTTTTTTGTCTACCTGTTTTGACTGCATTTGAGCCTGTGAATTACTGAAGAAAACGTGCGAACAAAACTGAGGTTTTTGGATATAAAGAGACTTTATCGAACAAAAGGAACATTTATTGAGTAAATGAATGTCTTCTGAGTGCAACCATATGAAGGTCATCAAAGGTAAGGGATTAATTTTATCTCTATTTCTGACTCGTGTAACTCTTCTACTTGGCTGGTTACTGTTTGTAATGATTTGTCTGCTGGGCTATGTTCTCAAATAATTGTAAGGTATGCTTTCGCTGAAAAGCATTTTAAAAATCTGACACTGTGGTTGGATTCACAAGAAGTTAATCTTTAAACCTATGTAAAATATGTTTTATTTTCTGAATTTTTATAATGAGTATTTCTGTATTTGAATTTGGCACTCTGCAATCTCACCGGGTGTTGGCCAGGTGGGATGCACATACCCTAGAGAGGTTAAGCCATTTTGCCACAACTTTGGAAGTGTGCTTGGGGTCATTGTCCATTTGGAAGACCCATTTGCGGCCAAGCTTTAACTTCCTGACTGATGTCTTGAGATGTTGCTTCAATGTATCCACATACTTATCCTTCCTCATGAAGCCATCTATTTTGTGAAGTGCACCAGTCCCTCCTGCAGCAAAAAGCACCCCCACAACATGATGCTGCCACCCCCTTGCTTCACGGTTGGGATGGTGTTCTTAGGCTACAAGCCTCCCCCTTTTTCCTCCAAACATAACAATGGTCTGTTCTATGTTTGTTTCATCAGACCAGAGGACATTTCTCCAAAAAGTACGATCTTTGTCCCCATGTGCTGTTGCAAACCATAGTCTGTTTTGGAGCAGAAGCGTCTTCCTTGCTGAGCAGCTTTTCAGGTTATGTTGATATAGGACTCGTTTTACTGTGGATATAGATACTTTTGTACCTGTTTCCTCCAGCATATTCACAAGGTCCTTTGCTGTTGTTCTGGGATTGATTTGCACTTTTTGCGCCAAAGTACGTTCATCTCTAGCAGACAGAACGCGTCTACTTCCTGAGCGGTATGACGGCTGCGTGATTCCATGGTGTTTCTACTTGCGTACTATTGTTTGTACAAATGGACATGTTAAATTCAGATGTTTGGAAATTGCTCCCAAGGATGAACCAGACTTGTGGAGGTCGACAATTTGTTTTCTGAGGTTTTGGCTGATTTCTTTCAATTTTCCCATGATGTCAAGCAAAGAGGCATTGAGTTTGAAGGTAGGCCTTGAAATACATCTACAGGTACACCTCCAATTGACTCAAATGACGTTAATTAGCCTATCAGAAGCTTCTAAATCTTCTGGAATTTTCGAAGCTGTTTAAAGGCACAGTCAACTTAGTGTATGTACATTTCTGTCCCACTGGAATTGTGATACAGTGAATTATAAGTGAAATAATCTACAAGAAATGTGTGGAGTGGTTGAAAAACAAGTTAATGATTCCAACTTAAGTGTATGTTAACTTCATACTTCAACTGTATATATCCCTCTGTGTTCTCCTTGTCGGATATTATTGCTGTGGCAGATACCAAAGTACATCATCTGAGCCTGACCTGGCTTCTCATAATCACTAGGGCACAATAGATCAATTACTGTATGTGCATGTGTGTATTAGTGATATGTGCGAGTGTGTATAATGGTTATGTGTGTGTTTGTATGTATGCATGTATGAGGTGTGTGAAAGTTCACAGTACAAGGTACATGGGCTCAGGGGTCAGTGTTAAGTTGGGCGGTCACAGTGCTAACTGTCAGTATGTCCTTACTTGATTAGCTACGCCAGTCTCTAGAATCTAATCCAAACTTCCACATATACCTCCATCTCGTTCCCATAAATATGATTATCCACACTGTTCATTCTGCCCCTATCTTCTTCACCCCCTAAAACCGAAAGCGCAATCTAATGTGAACCATAAAAGAACAAAGCCATGAGGTGCTACAGCCAAAGCAAACAGAGAGGATGAGAGAAAAAGAGAGAGAGAGAGAGCAAAGGTTGAAGCTGATAGGCTAGGGACATAAGTTGGAGCTACAGGAGTTGATGGAGAGGAGTGTGGTGTCAACGTATCAGAGGCGAGGGTGGTATGAGGGGAAGGGCACATCATGCTACTGTAAATCAGGGATGTGTTGGGTAAGAATCGTAGAGTCCACTGGCTGCCACACAATGCTATCAATCAACTAACCATATCTGAAGAAGAAAAACTTTGTCTGAGTAAAACAGGGGGAGAAAGTGATTCCCTATCAAAGTTAGACAACATGGAACTGGGGTTGACAACACTAAAGAAACACAAGAAGCGCATTCACAAAGGAAAGACGGCACAAGCAGACAGACGCTCACGAGCAGGGGAGAACAGTGGTTTTCTCATTCCCACACTGAGCACGCCGTGACATCACAGGAGCACCGACCAACCAGGACAATTCTCAGTGCCTGAAGCGAGAGAACACGAGCAGTAAAGGTACACACACAGACACACATCCACAAAGCATAGAGAATATATCACATAGAATAACAGGGAAATAGGGTCCAAGTAAATGAAGCATTGGTAGGCTCAGCATTGGCTTCGCTGTATCGTACGAATCAGTTGTGGGGAAAAAATACTTCACTTTTTTGACTGTAGTGTTACCAGACTCAACTTGCTTACTTACACAAACCACTCCCTTTTGGGGGAAAAGGTATCCTTAAACTCACCCCTGACCCAGTCCTGGGTCGGCCGTGTACCTTGTACCCCTTCAGTTTGTAGATAATGACAGTTCAAAGGTCATGCACCATCAGTCAATCATGCGGTTACAGTTGACAGGAAGCACTTTTTAGTTGCATTTTTTTGGGGGGTGGATTTTGTCATGTTTTTCATAGAAAAAAAAATCATGCTCTACTCTAGTTTAGTATCTTTTTCTTAAAAAAAACTGTTACAAAACTACAAGTAGATCTCTGTCTCTTTTCCTCTTGCTGTGGAACTCCAGGGTCGTTCTGCAGATGATTTTGTGTTTGTATTTGTTGTTTGCAGATCTTAGTCTTTCTATCAGTCTTCATTCCCTCTTCTTCTCCTCTCAATCTTTTCCTCATTTCCCTCTGTTACCTGACTTTGTGTTTGTGGAGGATAGTTTGGCAGTGGATGTCGTGTCCTAGGGGACAGGAAAAAAAACAGAATTCAGTAAAAAGGGAATTGTTTTTAACTACTACAATCTCGTCACATTTAAAGAGATGGACAGAGGTATCCAGAAAAGATGATGAAGTAACAAGTAACTGATGAAATAAAAAATGAATAACACCTGAAGATAACAAGTGATGTATTCTCATTCAGAAGTGGTGGAATATTATGTACACATACATGCTCTAATGAGAGCTGTCCGACAAAGAATCTTTCATCTTTCACTTTGTAGCATTATTTCAAAAGAGTAGTGTGAAGGGGTTGTCATTTACATTAGCCAGTTTAACTTCAACCCTCTCTGGTTGACCTGGGTCTGATAGACACTTCTAAAAGCATCTATCCAAGCACTGGAATATATACATGAGAGCTTATGTGTTCCGTACCTTGAGGACTGGGTATGTGTGTTTCAGTGATTTACTCTCCGCAGACTGGTGCGCTTCACTGACTGAGCACCCTTCCTCACATCCACCCCCACCTACAGTACAGCAGGGAGGTGGGGGAGCAGGGTCGGAAAAAATACACAGAGGAGTTAACACTGATCTATGTGATGTGTATTTGCAAGCATGTGTGTTTCTGTATGTATGTTTGTATGTGTCTATTTGTGAGTGTGTGAGTGTGCAGAAGAAGACAAACCAACATTTCTAGCGATGACTTTTCCATGTTCGTCCACAAACTGCTCCTCAGCCAGAAACTCAACAGCACAGTCCTCTTTATCAACATTAATCTGTGTCAAAACATCAGGATATAACACATTAAATTACCAAATGACATTAGGACACAGGTTTACAAACCACGCAACACAACTTTATCCTATTAACCCTATTTCAGGTCATGATGTAGCATAACATCATAAAAATATTGATGGTTGGAATTTTGATGATTGAAACCAAATTAAAAGATTGTCCTATCTATCGCAGGCATGGAGAGGAAGTCCCTCCTCCAGGCACAGGAAGCAGCAGGTGGTCAGTCGGCGTGACAACCTGACCTGGCCCCGCCTCCACTCATGCTCCCAGGCCCCGCCTCCTGATGAAAGTAGCCCAGCCCCTTGTCAAAGGGCTGCGTGCCAAACAGTTGCCTGCACAGCATGCCCCATGTCACACACCGGCGTTAAGATAGCCTCCTGGGCTTCGCGTGACCCTGGTAACAATATCAGCGTCTCCACACTCTGCCGGGGCAGCCTGGGTGTCTGCAACCCCGCCCAGCCATGCAGGGAGTCCTTGTCGGGTAGGTATGGCTGGAATGCACTTCCTCCCAACACCCTGAGAGAGAGGGGGAGACAGGGACAGAGAGACGGAGTGGACAGAGGAGCAGAGTCAGAGTGACAGAGACAGAGGTGCGAGTAGGAAAGAGAACAAGACAGACAGACAAAATACACAAAAAAATAATGCCATAATGTATTCATGGAATTGAGTATTGAGTATGGATTCAGTACACACATAGAGAGCAGGACTGTCTGACTAGACCAGTCTGAACCCCTGACTGAGTCTCACCTGTTGTCTCCGTTGTGCTCCATGGTTCGGCTCAGTCCTGACATCTCACACAGCTGGGCATAGACCTGCTGTCCTGAAACAACAGAAAGCCCTTCCTCTGAACTCTGCCCTACTCCTCCTCCTCCAGTCACACTGCTGCCCGCCACTGATGCTGCTACCTCCACCCTCCTGCCCTCCGACCTCTGACCTCCCAGCTGGCCATTCAGGTTGACCTTTGGCACCGCACCACTGGCCCTCACCCTGTCCCTGTCTGCTGGCTCCTGCCGCACCTCTTCTACCTCCCCTTCCTCTTCCTCCTCCAGCCCCATGATGGAGCCACTGGCCCAGCTTGCCCCACTGCTGGGGCGCCCCAGGCTGAAGGGAAGGGTTAGGGTGGCCCCCTCTGAGTCATCAGCCCGGCTGCTGCCATCCAGGGATGAGTCCTCCACTGTGACCAGGGAGGGGCTGACCCCCGAGGGCCACACCTGCACGTCAGACATTTCCATCAGGATGTCTTCTTCGGTGGTGGCGATTGGGGCACACTCCAGGCTGGAGACCTCCTGCCAGTAGGGCTCAGCACCCAGTGGAGATGGCAGGCTGTACTGCAAGGAGGCCGGGGAGAGCAGCTCCTCCTGCACCAGCCCGTAACCTGGGAGGGAGGCGAGATAAAGAGAGAGGGAGACTAACACAACGCAGGCACAGGGATGGGGGTGTTAGGGGAGGGGAGAGGCGGATTAGACAGGGATGGGGGAGTAGTGGGTCTGTTTCTCTGCCCTATAGGAAACAGTGGGGCTCAGTCCTGTGTCACAATATGCTGGGTAAGAGAAAGTGACTAGATTTGTTTTCACTACTTCCAGTTCTAAGGAGACACACACACTCACTGGCACCTTCTTGGAATCAGAAGTAGTGAAAAAAAATGTCTCACGTTCCATGAAAAACAGTGATTTTGCAGACCACTGATCTAGTGATATGTCAGTGGTTCTAATGGAGGCTACATGGAAGGAAGCAGTTTTACAGTATTGGGACATGTGACAGGATTTTCACCCTGAGAGCAGCAGGTGTTATATAGGGAATACAGGCTTAGACATGGAGTCTTATTTATTGTCTGTCCATTGTCTGTGGGAAAGGGGTGAAGTGGTAGGTTTTCTTAATAAGTAAGAATGTGGAATGGCAGTTGAAACTGTCATCCAAGATATTAAGAGAGAGCAGGTGAGTGGGGTGTTTGGGGTATGTTGGGTTGGCACGATAATCAATACTACCAAATTATCACGATACGCATGTTCAATGATACCTGTGATATTGAATTTAATTGTGTCCATGTTTATTCCAATATAATTTTTATTGTTCTCAATTAGTTATTAGCAACAACATTTAGATTTAAACACATCCACCTTCCTGATAGGCTCCAATTTCTATTATCGTGATAAAAACATTTTATTGTGATACTATAATCATTGAGATTCAAATTCCATTATCGTTCCAAACCTAATCACAAGTGAGAAGGTCAGGAAGCTGCTGGGAAAATGACGTTACTTGCACTTGCACTCACCTTCACACACACATATGCATAAGTGCACACACACACAGGCACACATACGTCTGTCTGTCTGTCTGTCTGTCTGTCTGTCTGTCTGTCTGTCTGTCTGTCTGTCTGTCTGTCTGTCTGTCTGTCTGTCTGTCTGCCTGTCTGTCTGTCTGCCTGTCTGTCTGTCTGTCTGTCTGTCTGTCTGTCTGTCTGTCTGTCTGTCTGCCTGCCTGTCCTGTCTGTCTGTCTGTCTGTCTGTCTGTCTGTCTGTCTGTCTGTCTGTCTGTCTGTCTGTCTGTCTGTCTGTCTGTCTGTCTGCCTGTCTGCCTGTCTGCCTGCCTGCCTGCCTGCCTGCCTGCCTGTCATCATGGTTGTCTTTCTCTGTTCTGTCCATCTTAAAAGGTTTCAGATTCTACAGTCTGATGGTAATGAGTATGATGTAATGTGGTACTAAGGTGGAGAAGGAACTGAAGTGTTCATGGACACTGGACTAATAAATTAAGTCTGGCTTGATTTCTGTGGTGATGCCTACGGAGAATAGTTTAACTGTAAAAGTGCGTTAGTGTATGTGAGCGTGCATGTGTGTTTTTGGGATGCTATAGTGATGATGCAGTACAGAGACAGTAGAGGTGAGGATGAAGAGGGGTAGAGGTGTTCTGAACTAAATGGATGTTGAATGATGATGGTTTATCTGGATTAGTCCTTACTGTACCTCCCAATTTAAAGACAAAAGTGTAAAAATAACATTACAACACTTAGTGAAGCACAACAACTCCACATCGATTGTCAATCTACAAACACACAAATACAATGCACAGCACTGTCCACCTATGAACAACACACAGAGACACATGAAAACACACACACAGTTCACAGGTCACACATTAGCTGGCACATAACATTCTAACAATGTATCTGTAACATTACAACAACATTGTCTTAATGACAAAGCTGTCATGTCACAGCTACGTTATGTTTTAGAACATTAAGTGCTGTTCGGTCAACTTTGGGTTACAGCCTAGCATTAAACCAACACCATAGAATTCACAGAAACCCCACTGAGATTTAGGCAGTTAATACAGCATTTAAAACAAGTTTGAAAAAAAGCAGAGAAACAAGAAAAAGTAAAATACACATAAGGATATAGTCATGCAGAAAGCATGCCATGCAAATACACAGTTCTTATTGCAAAACAGCAAACCTTTATTTTGATACCCCTCCACCCCACAACACATCAACACTGACCCTCCCAGACTTATAGCAACACACCTTTCCCTGATGCGAGCCACAGAGAGAGGTACAGTGAGTTAGGCAGCATGCACATGCAGAGACACAGAGCTACATCGAGAGAGGAGGACAGCGTCCCCGCTTGACTGAACAATAAGATGACAGGAGAGAGGAGAGGCCCAGAGGTCAATATGAGGTCAGAGGTCGGAGAGGAAGAGCTTTGAGGAGGAGGAAGAGGAGGGCGGCAGATATGACATGTCACAGACACAGAGAGAACGAGGGACAGACTTAGGAGCGACAGAGGGGAGTAACAAAGGAACAAGGTATGGAGGCCCAGAGCACACAAACTGTGTGCAAACTGTGTACTAGTGCCACTTATTGTTCACCCCCCCCCACACACACACGCATATCCGACTCATCCATATACTAGACTAAAACATAAACACACAGAGGTAAAATGTATATTTTAGTCTTTCCTAATTAACTCAATGTGTAGAACTGTCATTTCAAATGATATACAGTATGTTTTCAAGTTGTGTTTATTTGAGGTTTTATCCTATGATGTCATGTGAGAACCATCATGTTCAGGCCTAAAGCATGAGGTGTCAGAACAGTGAAACTGGAATGACGGCTGTCACCAAAATGCAATAAGGAAATGCTCACATTACATGCTCACATATCACTGGGTTATGGTGGAAATCGCACCCTTCCTCAGACGTGACTCAAAATCCTTTGAGAATCACCAGAAGAAATCAACCATGCAGCCCACTTACCCCTTCTGAAAAATGGGTGCCTTATAACTCGTGGCTTGTAGACTACAGGTGGACGACCTGTGTCCGTGATCTCTTGTGGAGCAACAGAGATAAGGTTCAATCTGTGTTACCCGTACACTTGGGAAGAGTATTGGTCTTCTCATTGATCTTGTTTTCACCATTGACATTACTAGGGGCAAGTATGGTCTATTCATACTACTGATCACATTGGTGGAATGTGTGTGTGTGTGTGTGAGCGCAACTGTATGTGTATGTGTGTGTGTGTGTGTGTGTGTGTGTGTGTGTGTGTGTGTGCACATCTCTGTGCATGTGTCTCTTACCATTGATAACACTGGGGGAGAGCAGGGTGGAGTCGCTGTTGGCCAGTCTGCAGGCCCCATCCTCTGAGGCCCCGGCCTCTGCCTGTGGCTGGCTCTCCACTGAACTCACAATGTCTGAACGGTCAATGTTTTTGAGAGCCCCATACACACTCTCCACTGACAGAGCAAAAGAGGAAGTAAAGGAGAGGGCAGAAAATTGGGAAAGGAATGAAGAGAGTTGTGCTGGGGGACTGTAGTAAGACAGACAGACAGACAGACAGACAGACAGACAGACAGACAGACAGACAGACAGACAGACAGACAGACAGACGGACAGAGACTCACTCTTGGCCCTCTTGCCCTCGCGGCCGGCCCACAGGTTGAGTAGGGCTGAACTCTGGTCCAGGAGGGAGTTAGGATTCTCCACCCTGATTCTGTTAATGTCATCCACACCAAAATGCAGCTCCCGCGCCAACTCTGCGAGGAAGAATAAATAATTAGGTCAATCAAATACGTATGTAAGTTTATCTTACCACATATAGTAGACTGTATACAGTATCACCCGTGTAGAGGAGCACTGACCTGCCCAGCTCAAGCCCAGCTGTTCAGATATGAGGGAGATCTTGAGCTCTGTCCTCTCCATGGCATTCACTATAAAAAAATGACAACTTCAGAAACAGAACAGTCTCAGAGCTAAATATACTTTACAACTGTGCCTGACTCAGAACATCTACTGCAAATGAAATACTCAATCCCGACTTTACAACTGAACACTGTAAACTGTATAAACAGTATAGAACAACAACTAACATTTTTACACCATTTTCCATGTTACTCATTAATTAAAGGAGACCAAACTAACCACCAAAATACCCAAAAGATCGAACCCATTAAAATCAGTTGCTTTTAAAAAACATAATAGCAAACTTACCTTGACACATTACCCACAGAGTATAGTGTTTTTGCCCATACGATCCATGTGTTTTAGCAGACTATAGGCAGGGTAGGTTAGCGGTAGGTAGAGTATTGGAGGCATTCATTCAGACACCAGTCCATTCTGTTAGCGTAACATAACCATGAGGAACTAAGGTGCAAGTTAGCAGCGCTGTGCTTCACCATGTAACCAATGAGCACTCCTTCCTTTCTCTGCTCATCTACCATGGGCCAATCAGAGGGCTCCTCTGTCTGGCTCCACTGTGTGGAACCACCCATTCCCAGCGCTAAGATAAATGCTAAATATCCGCCATGCTAACAGGACTGGCAGTGGAGCGACCAGCCCCAGGGGCATGCAAACCATAACAGGTCATTCAGTACTAATGTTACCAGAACACGGGAAGGGTTCTAGTTTTCAATGGAGCTGTTTGTATGTAGGTATTAGCTAATCTTTGGTACATAATCAATATAGCACCATCATCACACTGCTGTGTATTACGGGGCGTAGTAGTGCAGTGCATCCAAGGCTCATGCGTGAACGAAATAGAGAGAGAAGTAGACTGGGAAGCAGGGAAGAAGGGGTGCAACATTCAGGCCCTGTCTCCTCCTGTATAGTGGGGAGAGGGCTTCTGGACAGGCATGGTATGACTTACCGAGACCGGGCTCGTTCAGCATGCTGTAGCGCTCCCTCAGGGCCAGTGGGGTCAGAGTTCGCCTGCGCTCCTCACTCCCCACAACCTGGATCACACACAAGGGACACAGTCACAAAGCACACACACATCAGTGACTAGATATGGCTTCTATCGCTGAAATACAAGCAACTTCTCCCAAAGTTGTATAATGATATGTTTGAATGTGGTTTATTGTATCTATGCTGCTTTTGTGACTATTACTTTGTACTGTACTATCTTAGTGGAAATAAAACTGATTTTGAGATAACAAAAATGCTTAAAATAGCACTGGGATGATAGCAGGACATCTAAATATTTGGTTGATCTTTGCTTTTAAAACCTTTTAAAAGTCTGTATTTCAGATCTTTATTTCAGGTCTTTTTTAAGCCTTCAAAGCTCAACTGATCATTCATCAGCTGAGGAAGGTGCAGACAGAGCTCCGTGAGAGGTATTGCAACATAATTTGTTATGACTGAGAATCAATCAATCAACAGAAACATTAAAGAACCAATCAATCAACAGCAACAATAAAGCAAAAAAACACCCCATTCAAAATGTCAATTCAATTAATGACTGTAATGATATCTGCTAATGTAGAACAGAAATAATATATTTTTGTATTGGCAAGGTTGAGAGGGGTTGTGAGTGTGTAATGTTGGTAGTGGAGTGTGGTTTAGAAGGGATAAAAGGGGTTGCATGTGAGTCGTTTAGTGGGTGTATGAGAGACTGTGTGTACCTTGACACAGGGTGGCATGGTGATGTTGAGGTTACACAGCACATGCTGGGAGTCCTCATACTTGGTAGACGTCCGTAGGAAAGAAAGGAACCCAGATGCCTCCTTATTGCTGTCTCTAACCTGATAGATACACAGAGACAGAGAAAGTGAGAGTGAGAGTGAGAGAGAGAGAGAGAGAGAGAGAGAGAGAGACAGAGCGAGAGAAGCAGGAAAACCAGAAGAGGTAGATTCGAGGAGGAGAGACAAGAGAGCATGACAGAGGTAAGAGGAGCAGATATGAAGGATAAAGAAGAGGATGGGCAAGAGGTTAGGGTGAAAAAGAATTGAAAAAAGAGAGGGGGAAGAAGAACAGAGCCAAGGAGGGAATTAGACAACCTGCAGTGTAGTGGGTCTGTCGAGCAGAAACACAGCGGGGAAGGGATGGAAGCAGTCCATAGGCAGGCGAGAGAGAGAGATTTACCTGCACATTTACCCGGGCGTCTGTCAGATCAGACAGTAACAGAGACCGTGAGAGAGAGAAAGAGAGACAGTGAGACAGACATACAGACAGGCAGGCCACAAGATTGGCAGGCAGGCAAGAAGGTGAAAGAGCTAAAGGACGGGCACACAGTTACAGCTAGGTAGAGTCGGTAGGTACACCACAGTGGAGAATACATCACAACACACTCGTCTGAGAATGACTGAGACGGAAGCGCACGTCACACTCAAAGCCACACAGAAAGACAGATTTATTGGTAGACAAACACATGGCCGCACACGCAGACACATACCACAGACACACAAATAGAGAGGAACACAGACAGCCACACAGATAGAGGGACAGGGTGTATGTGATAGAAATGTGTTGGTTGGAACTCAACACAGTTAAACAAGGAGAGATAGATAGATTTGAAACAGTTGGAGAGATGGAGTGATAGAGATGGGAAAAGGTACACAATGATTGTAATAAACGTATAAAAAGATAAAGAGATAGATGGACGGGACAGATGTACACACAGACATGTAGATTGGATCAAAAGACTGTCGACCGACCAACTGTTGATTCAACACAAAACCTGTCTGACTAACATGTTAAATGCATAAACAGACAGTTTGACAGACTGACATGTCCTGGAAGGAATAAAACAGACTGACTGACAGAAGGATATTTCAATTAAATTGACTGGATCACAATTCCTATGCGAAAACATAGAGAATGAGTAGGAGACGGACCTTGACCGAGACAGGCAGTCTGTTGTCTCTGAAGGCTTGGAAGCTGAAGCTACGTGGCTGCTGAGTGGCCTTCCTCACAGGCACCAGGTTCCCAGAGCACTCCAGGTGCAGCGGCATGCCCTCCATCACCTTAGGGGGGCGACGGAGAGTCAAGGGAGAAAAATCCTCCATTGCCTTCAATGGATTATTTACACAAATGTCTGAGTTATGTGAATTTAAATGTAGTAGAACCTACTGACACACACTAAAACCCTTTCCCCTGATCCCTGCCCCTTGCCCCTTGCTGACCTCTATATCCCTGCTCCGTGCCCCTTGCTGACCTCTATATCCCTGCTCCGTGCCACCTCGCTGAAGTTCTCATGCAGCTCCAGGGTTTTGTCCATTTTGTCATCGGTCATGCAGTAGCAGCGTAGGCGGCCCTCGCGCGCCTCGTTCATTTTTGCGAATATCACAAACTTGGCCATGTAGGGCACTGCCATCAGCTCCCGGTACAGCAGGTTGGCGAAGGTCACCGCCTCGGCCGTGCGAGGGCAGTCTGCCAGCCAGAACCTGGGCAGAGGATGAGAGGAGAGATGACGCACAGAGAAGGGTGAGGGATAGTCGTTAGAGAGAGTGTGTGTTGTGTTAAAGAGTAAAGGTAATGGAAAGTCAGGTGTTCCATATCGTCAGTGGATGGAACTATATATGGTTTGGCACAGGATGAGGTTACATCTGTCTGTATGCATTGGGTAAATAGTATAAGGGTGTTCTGCTTCATACATTTTGTATAACCTCTAAAGGAGAGTGCATGGCTGACTGTTGTGAGTGTGAATTAGGACACACCTTGCGGAGACGTTGGTGGTGAAGTTGGCGCAGTTGTTGGCGTACATCAGCTTGGTGGTGCCAGTTATATCCTCCCATTGGGCAGGTGCTGTTCCACCTGGGAGACAAAGGACTGTTTCATCTCTCTCTTTTTATACACCTCCACTTACTCATTCCCTCTCTTTCCCCTCAGAGACCTGCTATTGTCCCCATACCGCTTTCAGAAAACTGACTGGCTTGGCTCGTGATGCTTTTTTGTTGGTCAGCACTAGTTCTCTCGCCTTCACCCCTGTCCTAACACTCACTTACTGTATGTTGGCAATGAACGCTATTGGCCATGAATCAGTTGTTAAGGGTATAAAGTAAACTCCACGCCGGACCGTACCAATGACACTGCAGAGTAGGCGCAGGCTGGTGGTGTCCCCCTCCCCAGCGTCACGTGGACTCTCCCTCCAAGAAGGGGGCAGTGGGATACGTAATCCGATTGGCCGGTGGAACTTGCGTCGTCGTGGCTCTACCGTGACCACTGGACTGAAGGTCGCTTGGTTACCAAACTGTTGAGTCAGCAGCTCGTCTGGGATCGGCTGAGCCTGAAGAGGGAGAGGAAAGAAGGGAAGAGAAAGAGTGAGAGAAAAGAGAAAGGGATAAAGGAGAAAGGACAGGCATTAAAATTGGAGACAAAAATAGGAATAAATATAACAGAATTATTTTTGAACTTTCTGTCTCACATTACTCGCCCTCCAGAGCACAGTCAACAAACTATTACTAAGAAAAACTCACACATATTCAGACAACATAATACATAGTCCTACCTGAACATACTGAACATCTAACCAATGGACAAAAAGTGCACACAACCATACTCACACATAAAACCAAGTAACATGCACATTTGAATATCAATTCATCATCTTTGTCAGCATAGCAGGATTTAGCTCAGGGAACTGAAGTGTGAAGAAAGGCTGGATAAAGAAAGAAAGAAAGAGACCACATTCATACATGCAAAAATGCTGTATGACAAATGCAGTGTACAACAAATGAAGCGATATGGGACACAGATTCAGCTAGAAATAAAAACAACAAACTGTGGTCATGGAGAAATAAAACGAATCCAGCTTCAGTATTTGGAGGTAGTCAGCACTCCTGAGTCCTAGTTTCTATGTGTGTAGTCCATAGTCAGTTTGATGCATTAGTCAGCTCCATTGATGCTGTGGTGCCAACCTTGCTTGTTTGGCAGGACAGACAGCACTGATTGAGTAAGCTAAACAGAGCAGCTACCTGCCACGATGTCCCATTCAATCAAACTTGATTGAATACAGTCCTGGGACAGCTCTTTGTAAGAGCAGTGCAGAAAGCATTATTCACTCCTGCATGAAAACCTGCATTTCCATAAAGTCCTCTTTAGAAAGACAGAACCTAGAGGAGGGATGTTCGGTGTCTGAAACTGCTGAACATCTCTCTCCCCTCCTCTTTATCTTCCTCATCCTCTTCCTCACCTGCAGCCCCAGCCGAACTCTCTTGGTGACCGCTGTCTCAGGGAAGATGGCCTGGACATCAGGGACCAGGTTACTGGTCAGCTGACCTCCCTCTGGGCCAATCAGGTCGCTCTCCTGCTGGACGCGGGACACCACAGCGAAGTAGAGGGGGAAGTCAGTGGAGATGATTCGGCGGATTCTCTTCTTCTCCAACTCCTCGTGACTCTCCAGGTCTGAGGGAGGGGTGGCAGAGAGGCATATGGATTAGGTTTGTGTATAAGTATGTTTTTGTGTGTATAACATTGTTGTTCAAATTATATACTGTAGACTACTTAAATGTGTGGTACATGTGAATAGTCTGTCCTTAGATAGACAGGATAGTGCATGAAGATGCAGCTGGCTCTGCTGTAGGGGGATGACATTTATCATTGTTACACTGACCTTCATCCATGCCATTCAAAATGGTCTCCAGCACCTCGTCGCCATAGCGATTGCGATGCTCCTTCCAGACAGAGCCGTTCTCACTGCGCAGAACCACCAGCTCCCGGTCCCCTCGACCCAGAGCAGCAAAGTGCGGAATCTCCACTATCACTGGCCTATAGAGACATTACCACTCTACATTAACATCCTATTATTATATTATTCAGGGGCCTGATATTAACTTTTTTTAGTCACTTGTAGGACTGCTTTTGTACTTGTCCAAAAGCTCAAGCCACTTGGTCTGTAACACCATGTTTACATCATTGTATGATGCAAGGAACCACTTCACAAAATAAAATGCATTACTACCTTTTTTACCACAGAGAATCAGACAAAAATGTAGGCTACACTCTGCCTATTGGCTTCTTTGCATATTCAAGCCTGTCTCAAAATACAACACTGCCCCTTTAAGGCTCTCCTGGAGGATGGTTGGCCACCCTTGATAGCCTATAAAATTACAATTACAATCAAATGTGACCCATTTCAGGAAGCTAGTCATATGTCGCACGTCACTACTTCACAGGAGAGGCATTTGAACGTTTTGTTTTGTCAGAAATCCCTTCTGGAACATGTGAATGTTCATGTGCCTTAATCACAAACGTGTATGCCCTCTGTAAATACAAATAAAATTGTTAAATTATGAGCCGAGTTGTTTTAGCCACAGATTGGCTGAGAAAATGGATGGGCTGGACATGCCGAAAGAAGAGATCGGATTGGTCTGCCATGTAGCATGCTTCTGTCTATAACATGAGCTGCTTAGTATGTGTAAATAATCCTTGCTATCACGGCTTTTCTGAAAGAGAAATGTTAACCATGGATAACTGCAGTGTGCCACTGCTCTCAACAACATTGCTGCCCTGAATTTAGCAGGTGCTACTGACAGTGGGAAAAAGTTGTGATGGACTACTTTCTGCAAACGATCACATTGAACCAGAGTGACTTGACACAACTCGGGCCAAACAAGTTGTACAAACAAAACAGAGTTAAAGGGATTCCAGCCTGCCGTGAAGCGTTCATCCATGTACACGTGTAAGAGTCTAGCTACATTTTAAGATATTATACGTTTCTAATTTTGTCAGAAAGTAGTTTTCATTGCAGCTTAAAGTGTACTGTTCGCTAGCTAGCGAATATTATCTTGCTGGCTCGCTAGCTAACTTTACATGTATGATCTGTATAGTAATATTATTCGTATCTCAGAAATCCATTTGCATTGCTAATTATAGTCTAATATTATCTAGCTAGCTAACATTGAACCTAATTGGTAAGTTTCAGCTACCGGCAGATTCATATTACAGCGTTCCAAAATGTAATTACCGCACGTGCAAGCGGTTTCATGTGACAGATGAAAATATCCTTTCGAAATGAATAAAGAGGGGATGTCACACCCTGACCATAGTTTGCTTTGTATGTTTCTATGTTTTGTTTGGTCAGGGTGTGATCTGAGTGGGCATTCTATGTTGTGTGTCTAGTTTGTCTATTTCTATGTTTGGCATGATATGGTTCTCAATCAGAGGCAGGTGTTAGTCATTGTCTTTGATTGGGAACCATATTTAGGTAGCCTGTTTTGTGTTGGGTTTTGTGGGTGGTTGTTTCCTGTCTTTGTGTTTGTTGCACCAGATAGGGCTGTTTCGGTTCTTATTAAAAAACATGAACTTCAACAACGTTGCATTTTGGTCCTCCTCTCCTTCCCAGGAAGAATCCCGTTACAGAACCACCCACCACAACAGGACCAAGCGGTGTGGTGACAGGCAGTGGCAGCAGGAGCAGCGCAAGGAGGACTGGACATGAGAGGATGAGTTGGACGGTAAAGGACCCTGGGCACAGCCAGGAGAATATCGCCACCCCAAAGAAGAGCTGGAGGCGGGGAAGGCGGAGAGGCGCTGGTATGAGGAGGCAGCACGGCGGCATGGATGGAAGCCTGAGAGTCAGCCCCAAAAATGTCTTGGGATGGGGCACACAAGAAGTGTGGCGAAGCCAGGTAGGAGACCTGCGTCAACTTCCTGTGCTTACCGAGAGACCGGGCAGGCACCGTGTTATGCTGTGAAGCGCACGGTGTACCCAGTGCGGGTGCATAGCCCGGTGCGGTACATACCAGCTCCGCGTATCGGCCGGGCTAGAGTAGGCATCAAGCCAAGTTCCATGAAGCCGGCTCTACGCATCTGGTTTCCAGTGCGTCTCCTTGGGCCGGCTTACATGGCACCAGCCTTGCGCCTGCCAGAGCCTTCCTCCTCTCCAGCGCTGCCGGAGTCTCCCGCCTGTCCAGCGTTACCGGAGCCTTCCTCCTCTCCAGCGCTGCCGGAGTCTCCCGCCTGTCCGCCTCTGCCAGAGCTTCTGCCCCTCAGTCTAGAGGCACCAGAGCTCCTACGTCAAGCGCTGCCAGAGCCTTCCTCCTCTCCAGCGCTGCCGGAGTCTCCAGTCTGCCCAGCGCCGCCTGAGCTACCCGTCTGCCCAGCGCCATCAGAGTCTCCCGTCTGTCCTGAGCCGCCAGCGCCGCCAGTCTGCAAGGAGCCGCCAGGGCCGCCAGTGTGCAAGGAGCCGCCAGCGCCGCCAGTCTGCAAGGAGCCGCCAGTCTGTCAGTACCGCCAGTCTGCAAGGAGCCGCCAGTGCGGCCAGTCTGCCAGGATCCGCCAGTCTGCCAGTGCCGCCAGTCTGCAAGGAGCTGCCAGTGCCGCCAGTCTGCCAGGATCCGCCAGTCTGCCAGGATCCGCCAGTCTGCCAGGATCCGCCAGTCTGCCAGTTCCGCCAGTCTGCCAGGTGCCGCCAGTCTGCCAGGGTCAACAACCACGTTGCATTTTGGTCCTCCTCTCCTTCCCAGGAAGAATCCGGGTTGGCGCACCCCCCTTGGGTTGTGCTGTGGCGGAGATCTTTGTGGGCTATACTCTCTGTGGGCCTTGTCTCAGGATGGGAAGTTGGTGGTTGAAGATATCCCTCAAGTGGTGTGGGGGCTGTGCTTTGACAAAGTGGGTGGGGTTAAATCCTGCCTGTTTGGCCCTGTCTGGGGGTATCATCAGATGGGGCCACAGTGTCTCCCGACCCCTCCTGCCTCAGCCTCCAGTATTTATGCTGCAGTAGTTTGTGTGTCGGGGGGCTAGGGTCAGTCTGTTATATCTGGAGGATTTCTTCTGTCTTATCCGGTGTCCTGTGTGAATTTAAGTATGCTTTCTTTCTTTCCCTCTCTCGGAGGACCTGAGCACTCGGACCATGCCTCAGGACCACCTGGCCTGATGACTCCTTGTTGACTATCTGGCCATGCTGCTGCTCCAATTTCAACTGGTCTGCCTGCGGCTATGGAACCCTGACCTGTTCAGCGGACATGCTACCTGTCCCAGACGTGCTGTTTTCAACTCTCTAGAGACAGCAGGAGCGGTAGAAATACTCTGAATGATCGGCTATGAAAAGCCAACTGACATTTACTCCTGAGGTGCTGACCTGTTGCACCCTTGACAACCACTCTGATTATTATTATTTGACCCTGATGGTCATCTATAAACGTTTGAACATCTTAACCATGTTCTGTTATAATCTCCACCCGGCACAGCCAGAGGACTGTCCACACCTCATAGCCTGGTTCCTCTCTCGGTTTTTTCCTAGGTTCTGGCCTTTCTAGGGAGTTTTTCCTAGCCACCGTGCTTCTACACCTGCATTGCTTGCTGTTTGGGGTTTTAGGCTGGGTTTCTGTACAGCACTTTGTGACATTAGCTGATGTAAGAAGGGCTTTATACATACATTTGATTGATTGATTGCTCAGATTCCAGATGGGTGATGTGCAGTGCAGAACAGGCACTATCAAGCCTTTAGACGTTAATTATCCTTCATCATATTTTTCAAACATGACACTAGTCTATATATATGTAATTAAAAGTCTTATTAAAGTTTGGCTACATTTTCTGGCGCCTCATGTCAACATCGGTTTTGACATGAGGCTGTGGTCAATATGCATATCACCTACACTTTGACATGTAGGCTTTTTTATTTATGTATATGAAACATTTATTTGAAAATTGTTCCAATGTTTGCCTCTCTGATCCAATTATGAACGGAGTAATTGTTTGACATTGTGATTTTTGTGTGATTAATGTATTTGAATCTATTGTGATTAATGCTCCTAAAAAGTTTTTCCCCCCTTTAAAACAACGGTCACTATCACTCTCCACTGGACCTTGAAATGCAAGATCCCCACTGTCCCATCAAATACAGGGTGATTGACTGACATATAAACATTTGCACACACACTTACTCTAAGAACTGCATACTGGAGGGCCCCAGGGAGATGATACGGCTGGCCAGGCCCTCTCCCTCCACTAGCGGGGGAGGGGTGGTGAGTTTCTGGGGTTTGACCAGACGACAGGTGATACGGGTAGGGGCTGCACAGGTCCGAGGGGGGATGATGACACGCAGCCCGTGGTGTCTGCTGCCACGCATGGAGCCCCCCCGGGCATCCACCATGAAACTGACCAGGAATCTGAACAGCAACCAATGAGAACCACCATTATTGAGAGAATAACTATCCAACCGTGCTTCATTCAACATCATCCTGATCAAACTAAATCACAAAACAGTCATAATGACCCCGTAAAAGGGATGTAATCACACTGAATGGAAGAAATATGAAGAAAGCTGCAAATGTGTTATGCTGTAATGTGTTAGTATCGTGTGTAATAGGGTGCACAGATTTTGTAGTGCGTAAGCACTGTAGAGGGAGTAAACTGACCCTGTGTGTATAGGGCTGGCCACTGGGCTGACGTTGTCAGAGGTCTCTGTAGCAGGACTGCTGGGGATCAGAGAGTCCTCATCATAGTCCTTAGGCAGGGGGACAGGGGTGTGCTGTGGAGACAGAGGGAGGGAGCAAGAGAGAGCACCTTCTAATCATCAGCATTAGCAATTGCATTTGATGAGATTAATCTACCACCTGTTTCCAATCAAATGAATAACTCCTTTAAACATTACCCCCTCCAGCAGGACGGTCTCAGGGGATACGCATGGGATTCTGGGAATAGCAGGAGAGTATGGCCTACACACACAAAAAAAGAAAGAGTTAAAAGAAGTGAGTGGGCCAAAGAGAAATATGGTGGAAAATCCTTTCCCTCACATTTCAGGACATTTCTTCAGATGACTGGACTCTGATGCACAACGTGTTCAGACCCACCCTGGCGCTGTCACTTACGTGGTACCCAGTCCACCCTCAAAGTCTCTCAGGGTCTTCTTAGGGGACAGGAATTCATCATCCTGGTCCTTGAGGTCGTCAAGCTTCAGGTGGCGAGCACCATCCATCCCCAGCAACTCATCACCTGCAGAGCACAGACAGACAGACAGACAGACAGACAGACAGACAGACAGACAGACAGACAGACAGACAAGTCAATAGAGAGTCTACACTGTCACATTAGCCACAGTACCACTACCCACTGCCGCCCAACACCCATTCATTTCCACATATAGTAACATCATCAAGCAGTTTCAGATCGATCAAAGCAATGGAGTCAAACCGACAACAACCAGAGCCCATGGAGACCAATGGAAAAACAAGACAATTGACAACACAGAATAGAACACACACTGCATGGTCCCCAGTATGGCACCTGGTTAGTTACAGCTTTAGTTAGCATGCCTGTTAGAGATTGGATTTCTGTATGGGAGGGAATGCCTTGGTTACTGGAAAAGGTTCATATAACTACAAGCCGTTACAGAGGGGTATACACACAGTCAACGTGTTTTTGCTGTTCCTTGAGTGCTTCTCAGCTGGAGTTGTATCTGTGTAATTAGTCTGTTGATCAATTAAGCACTGCAAGACTGGACCCGTCAGTGGCAGAACAGTAAAGGAAAATGTCATGACCACATCACATGCCAATAAAACACTGACATTGTTGTTACATCGAGCATAGAGGAAGAGAGAGAGAAAAGAGAGGGGAAAGAGAGAGAGAGAAAGAGAAGAGGATAGCAGGAAGAATGTATGAGAAAGTGAGAACGTTTTAAAGAGAGATTGATAGAGAATAGAGAATGAGAAGGTTCTTGCAATGAAGGCACAATTGCACGAGCCACCAGATGACCGGACAAAACAGAGAGACGGACAGAGTCCTACCTAATGTTAGCGCTGCAATGCCTACAAAACAAATGGAAAAAGGCATTGTTTAGGCTAATCATCTAACCACTAGGCAGGTAGCCTAGTAATTAGAGCGTTGGACTAGTAACGAAAGGTTGCAAGATTGAATCCCTGCGCCGAGTAAGGTACAAATATGTTGTTCTGCCCTTGAACAAGGCAATTAACCCACTGTTCCTAGGCCATCATTGAAAATAAGAATTGGTCTTAACTGACTTGCCTAGTTAAATAAATAAAGGTTTCAGTCTCATGGCAGTGCTTGACCTTTTTCCCTAGTCTTTGGTCCTCTGTCATGACACTGAACCAGGGCTGACAATCACAAGACACACAGATGTTTCTCCACGCATCGCGCAGACAGAAACAAACATCTTTCTGGTAAGAAGAGGGGCGGGGGCGTATGCCTAATGGCTAACGAGACGTGGTGTGATCACAAAAACATACAGGAACTCAAATCCTTCTGTTCACCTGATTTAGAATTCCTCACAATCAAATGTCAACCGTATTATCTACCAAGGGAATTCTCTTCAATTATAATCACAGCCGTATATATTCCCCCCCAAGCAGACACATCGATAGCTCTGAACAAACTTTATTTGACTCTTTGCAAACTGGAATCCAAACATCCTGAGGCTGCATTCATTGTAGCTGGGGATTTTAACAAGGCTAATCTGAAAACAAGACTCCCTAAATTGTATCAGCATATCGATTGCACAACCAGGGCTGGCAAAACCTTGGATCATTCCTATTCTAACTTCCGCGACGCATATAAGGCCCTGCCCCGCCCTCCTTTCGGAAAAGCTGACCACGACTCCATTTTGTTGATCCCTGCCTACAGACAGAAACTAAATCAAGAAGCTCCCACGCTGAGGTCTGTCCAACGCTGGTTCGACCAATCTGATTCCACACTCCAAGACTGCTTCCATCACGTGGACTGGGATATGTTTCGTATTGCGTCAGACAACAACATTGACGAATGCGCTGATTCGGTGTGCGAGTTCATTAGAACGTGCGTTGAAAATGTCGTTCCCATAGCAACGATTAAAACATTCCCAAACCAGAAACCGTGGATTGATGGCAGCATTCGCGTGAAACTGAAAGCGCGAACCACTGCTTTTAATCAGGGCAAGGTGACCGGAAACATGACCAAATACAAACAGTGTAGCTACTCCCTCCACAAGGCAATCAAACAAGCTAAGCATCAGTATAGAGACAAAGTAGAATCTCAATTCAACGGCTCAGACACAAGAGGTATGTGGCAGGGTCTACAGTCAATCACGGATTACAAAAACAAAACCAGCCCCGTCACGGACCAGGATGTCTTGCTCCCAGGCAGACTAAATACTTTTTTTGCCCGCTTTGAGGACAATACAGTGCCACTGACACGGCCTGCAACGAAAACATGCGGACTCTCCTTCACTGCAGCCAAGGTGAGTAAAACATTTAAACGTGATAACCCTCGCAAGGCTGCAGGCCCAGATGGCATCCCCAGCCGCGCCCTCAGAGCATGCGCAGACCAGCTGGCTGGTGTGTTTATGGACATATTCAATCAATCCCTATCCCAGTCTGCTGTTCCCACATGCTTCAAGAGGGCCACCATTGTTCCTGTTCCCAAGAAAGCTAAGGTAACTGAGCTAAACGACTACCGCCCCGTAGCACTCACTTCCGTCATCATGAAGTACTTTGAGAGACTAGTCAAGGACCATATCACCTCCACCCTACTTGACACCCTAGACCCACTCCAATTTGCTTACCACCCAAATAGGTCCACAGACGATGCAATCTCAACCACACTGCACACTGCCCTAACCCATCTGGACAAGAGGAATACCTATGTGAGAATGCTGTTCATCGACTACAGCTCGGCATTTAACACCATAGTACCCTCCAAGCTTGTCATCAAGCTCGAGACACTGGGTCTCGACCCCGCCCTGTGCAACTGGGTACTGGACTTCCTGACGGGCCGCCCCCAGGTGGTGAGGGTAGGCAACAACATCTCCTCCCCGTTGATCCTCAACACTGGGGCCCCACAAGGGTGCGTTCTGAGCCCTCTCCTGTACTCCCTGTTCACCCACGACTGCGTGGCCACACACGCCTCCAACTCAATCATCAAGTTTGTGGATGACACAACAGTGGTCGGCTTGATCTGCACAACGCATCACCGGGGGCAAACTACCTGCCCTCCAGGACACCTACACCACCCGATGTTACAGGAAGGCCATAAAGATCATCAAGGACAACAACCACCCGAGCCACTGCCTGTTCACCCCGCTATCATCCAGAAGGCGAGGTCAGTACAGGTGCATCAAAGCTGGGACCGAGAGACTGAAAAACAGCTTCTATCTCAAGGCCATCAGACTGTTAAACAGCCACCATTAACATTGAGTGGCTGCTGCCAACACACTGACTCAACGCCAGCCACTTTAATAATGGGAATTGATGGGAAATTATGTAAAATATATCACTAGCCACTTTAAACAATGCTACCTAATATAATGTTTACATACCCTACATTATTCATCTCATATGTATACGTATATACTGTACTCTATATCATCTACTGCATCTTTATGTAATACATGTATCACTAGCCACTTTAACTATGCCACTTTGTTTACATACTCATCTCATATGTATATACTGTACTCAATACCATCTACTGTATCTTGCTGCTCTGTACCATCACTCATTCATATATCTTTATGTACATATTCTTTATCCCCTTACACTTGTGTGTATAAGACAGTAGTTTTGGAATTGTTAGTTCGATTACTTGTTGGTTATTACTGCATTGTCTGAACTAGAAGCACAAGCATTTCGCTACACTCGCATTAACATCTGCTAACCATGTGTATGTGACAAATAAATAAAATTTGATTTGATTTGAGTACTATTTCTGACAGAAAGCCTTACGAGCTAAGAATAAACGTGTCTCGGGAGTGCACCAACCTACCCTCATCCTCTGAAACGTCCAATATCTCATCCACTGTCTCAGGGAAACTCATCCGATGTTTCTCTGTGGTGATCTGGGAAAAGTCAAGAGAAGGAGAGAGAAATTAGTGCTATCATCTGACATGCTCAAATACATAATTCCAGTTAAAATGTTATTGTACTGTAGGTCACACAACCACTAGTAACCATGTGAAGTGCTGCTCACCACGGAAACAGCCTCCTCTGTGACCAACTTCAGCACATCAATGACAGAGATGTAGCCCAGACGCTTGGCGATGCCCAGAGGAGAAGTCCCATTCTAACACAGAGAACAGAGACAGACAGGAGACACACAGATCAGACACCAGAAGAAGCCTGTAGATGGAAGGAGAGTAGAGGAAAGCAATGAGGGGATAATGTGAAGAAGTGAAGAAGATAATATATAGTAAAGGAAAAGCAGATATAGAGGAGAAGGGTGGAATGGAGGGATGAGGAAAATGAAGAAGGGTGTGCTTACAGTGGTGATGTCGTTGGGCTGGGCTCCGTGTTTGAGCAGCAGGGTAACGATGTCAGTATGACCCTGCTGGGCGGCCTGATGCAGGGGAGTGTAGCCCACCTAGAGAGGGGGGTGGAGAGGGGTAGCATAGAGAGAGAGAGAGAGAGAGAGAGAGAGAGAGAGAGAGAGAGAGTTTGAGTGCTACAGTAAATGCAAGATCGCTGACATTGACAAGACGTTATTCAATATAAATTCCATGTCCAATCTAATGTAATTGGAGTGAAGGCGGAAGTGACGTGAGGCAGGGCAGAGCCACACTAAAAGGTGCCATGTGTAGCAGCAGCGTCTCACTCTGGTCTTGCTGTTCACATGAGCCTGCTGCTGCAGGAGGAACTTCACCATCTTGATGTTGCCATAGTGACAGGCCACGTGAAGCGCTGTGTAGCCCATCTGAAAGAGAGATGGAGAGCGAGAGACGGAGGGAGAGAGAGACAGAGAGAAAATAGTGAGAGTTGGCAGTGTTTCAATGGCCTCATTACTACCTCATTATAAACAGCTTGGTGGCTTTGTTGTACCAGTCCGAGCAGTAAAACATATTTGAGAGTGTGGATGCTGTATGAAAGTATTGGATATGACATGTCATCATAGTGTGTGATACATTATACTGCTTATACTGAACCCCACTCTACTAAATGTAACAAAAGGTCTACATTGCACTACATTACAAAACTGTGCTGTTTTTATACTCTATTATGAGGTGTGTGGTTGATATCATATGTATGCCTTACCCGTGAGGCTGCGTAGACTGATGCCCCCTGTTTGACCAAGGTGTCTGCTATCCCTACGTGACCTTCCTGGGCCACCAGGTGCAGAGGGGTCAGTCCATTCTGATAGACACAGGGGGAACAGGAGGCTGTTGGTCAGTTTGTTCACTAACCAGCTCTGAGTCAGTCTGAGTCACAGTGAACCGTCAAATATGTACCACAGCATGCATGCTATACAAGTAGGTAATTACAGTAACCGGTTTGACACAGTGATGAAAACATCATGCCCTGTAGCCCTCAACACGTTATCTTACCATAGGTCTATCAAACCCTGTGTAACTTAGCTAGCTATCCCTGAAAGCTTGCCTCAAAACCTGCTGAGATCAGAGATTAATTGTTCCTCTCTCTGGTCCAGTACCTTGTTCCCCAGGTTGACGTTAGCCTGTTTGGAGATGAGCAGGGCCACCATGTCCGGCCGGCCCTCCTGGGAGGCCAGGTGGAGGGGCGTGACCCCCTGGAGGGACTCAGCGTTGGCAGAGGCTCCGTACTGCAGCAGGCAGCCAGCCACCTCCACCTGGTTCTGCTTGGCTGCAATGTGCAGGGGAGTGTAGCCATTCTATAGACAGACACAGGAGTCAGCAGGGGTAATACACTGGATTATCAATGGGTGGGTCATATTATCATATTGTACAATGATCCTGAAAAGGGCGGGGGGGGATATACAGTGTAGTAATGCATGTGGTGTGTGTGTTACATTGTTCCTCTTACCCTGGCAGTGCTGTGTGCGTTGCCTCCCTTGCTAACCAGCAGCTTGGCCACCTCCAGATTGTTGTGATGGACGGCCACATGTAAAGGAGTCAGGCCATTCTGCTTGGACACACATACACACACCTACTGTCACTAGCTATTGAAATAACAGAATATCAGCCTGCCTTTGTGGGTGCATAACGTTTCTAAAATGGTGGGACACAGTGATTCCTTTTGGGCTGTGATTAAAGACGGTCAGTGCTAATAATATAAGGTTTATTTGTTACTTGGGTCACAGGAAAGGTCCATAAGTTTTAGGTGGGTCACAGCATTGAGAAGTATGCCTAACACTGATAAAAAGCACAGGATAGTCCATGCTGTGTTGCAGTGTGTTCTTCATACCTTTCCAGCCGCGTTGGGGTTGGCTCCTCTCTCCAGCAGCAGCTCAACCACATCCACCTTGCCATACTTACAGGCCACATGGAGAGGAGTGAAGCCTTTCTGCTTGGACACACAAACACAGATTGGCCATGAGCAGGAGAACTAAAAGAGGTCAGGTGTGAAGGGATTAGGATTGAGATTGAATGAGTTTGAGAGAGAAATGGGGTTAGAGAGAATGAGAGAGAGAGAAAGAGAGAGCGAGTGAGAGAGACATAGAGAGATAGGAAGAGAGAGACAGAAAGACAAAGAGAGAGAGAGAGAGAGAGAGAGAGAGAGAGAGAGAGAGAGAGAGAGAGAGAAAGAGAGATACAAAGACAGAGACAGAGAAGAAGTCAGTAAATTGAAGGAGAACCTTTGTCATCTTGGTTTGTTGGGCCGCCCCGTCCAGGAGGATGCGGCTGGTGTGGGTGTGTCCCTCGCGGGCGGCGATGTGTAAGGGGGTGTGGCCAGCGGTGGTAGCAGAGTCGGGATTGGCCTTGTGCTCTAGGAGCAGCTTGACCAGCTCCTTATGTCCCATACGGGCCGCACAGTGGAGAGGGGTCTGGTCATCCTAGAGAGACAGGGATGGAGAGAAAGAGTGAGAGTAAGGAGAAACAGAGGTTGGAATGATAACTGTATTTAGCGAGCAGTAACAGTGAGGTAGTTGTGCAGTGTATGGTGTTGTAGACTGTAGTTGAAGAACATGTGAATTCCAGCCAGGACAAAGTTTGTTGTAAAACATTATGACGTACATACAGTAGATGTGTGCAGTATGTATGGTTGCATGACAGTGTGTACAGTACCTTAGCCTTGGCATCCACCTGTGCTGTGTTCTGCAACAGGAACAGAGCCACCTCACAGTGGCCTGCCCTGGATGCCATGTGGAGGGGCGTCTCCACTTTCTGTTACACAAACCCAGGTCAGAGGTCACATAGCCTGTCACAACAACTCTGCCATTAAACACATGACTATGCTATGTAATATCAATAACACACATAAAATATCACCTTATACACACAGAGAACAGGCCTTGGCCATCAAATTATTATTAATGCATAGACCAGATACCAATCCATCTACCATAACCTTCGCTGGTATTCATTTCAACAAGTTACTACTAGTCAATCAGAGTGTGATGGAAATGTCCCCCCCGTGCCAGGAATAAAGGTTATAAACGGTGTTATCTCACCACATTGGAGGCGTTGGGTGAAGCTCCTCTATGGAGCAGGTTCTTCACAATGTTCAGGTGCCCCATGAAGGCTGCTACATGAAGAGGAGTCAGACCAGACTAATGGGAGAGAGAAACAGGGGGCATATTAAGAGTGAGGAGAGTTAAGGTTGAATAACAATTCATCACCATTACACTTACATTTACACCTCCAGATATTTTGTAATGACAGAATTGACACCCAACAATAACAAACCCCAAAAAGTCCCATTGCTCTTCAAAAGAGTGTTATCTCACCTCTGTGACGGCCTCCAGGGAGGCAGAGTGTTTCAGCAGAAGGTCCATGGAGCGCATGTGGTTCTTCTTACAGGCAATGTGGAGGGGAGTAAACCCATTCTGAACACAATAGGAACACAGACCAAAAATGTAGTAAATTCAGCATAGGGTTGCGTTTAGTATGCACAAAATGGGAGAACACATTCAGAAATGTACCTGTACTTGTCCAATAATGCTTATTCGTATCTCATAATGTTTTCTACTCTTTGTGCCTGCTGTACGCAACCCAGTTATAAAGGTTCAGTAAACCAAACCAATGGACATCTCCAGTACACCTCACACACTAAGCACCAGTATACAGAAATAGAAGGACACTTAGAAGAGCTGCTGACCAGTGCACGTGCGTTGGCCTTGGCCCCCTTGTCCAGCAGCACTTTGGCCATGCGGTGGTGACCACAGTGGGCTGCCACGTGTAGAGGGGTCAGGTGGTCCAGCGTGATGTCATCGATCTCGGCGTTGTACTGGAGGAGCTGCCTCACACAGTCCATGTGGTCTCCCTGGGCTGCCATGTGGATGGGGGACAGGCCATTCTGGAGGGGAGAGAGGGAGGATGTAAAACCGGGAAAGATATGAAAGGGAATCAAAGAGAAGAGCAGTGTAAGACCTCAGAGAAGAAAGCATCTATAAATTCATAATACTGAAATAAGTGACGCGTCAGCGTAGTTGGCAGAGGATCATTTAGCATTGGTTACTGCTAAAATTGCAAGTGAGTGTGATATCGTGCCAAAGTGGCCTTAAGGGTGTGATTTTGTGCCAAAGTGGCCATAAAGTATGGCCTTTATTTTCTCTAGAGTGGACCACGAGAGGCCTCTGGCTGACCTTGGTCTTGGCATGGATGGGAGCCCCCAGGTCCAGCAGGAGATCGATGATCCTGACATGACCGTTCCTGGCCGCACAGTGCAGAGGGGTCAGCTCATCCTAAATAGATGGAAGGAGCCAGGTAGGGTCCAAAAGTTTTCAAGTTAAATGGCAGAAAGAAGAAGAGGAGGAGGAAGAAGAGGAGGAGCAAGTGTAGGGTTACAGTACCTTGGTCATGGCGTCTATCTGGGCCCCTCTGTCCAGCAAAAGTCGAACCATGATCGCATTACCCCTCCTGGAGGCTATGTGTAGGGGGGTGATACCATTCTGAGAAAGGGGAAAGAACAATTTCTAAATCAATTTAATCAGACTCTCCTGTTAGGAAATGGGGTCTTTGAGGGACTATGTTATCAATGTCATAGTTAAGGTAGTAGCGGTGAGGGTTAATGGACTGACCTTGGGAGTAAAGTTGACATTGGCACCTCTGTTTATTAGCAGTTGGGCCACACTCAGGTTCTCATAGTGAGCCGCAATGTGGAGAGGAGTGAAGCCAGTCTACAGATAGACAAAGATAGAAAAATAAACAGGGAGACAGAGTGAGAAACAGAGAAAGAAAGAGAGAGAGAGAGATAAAAGAGATAGAGACAGAAAGAGAGAGAGAGAGAGAGAGAGAAAGAGAGACAGAAAAAGAGAAAGCGAGAGAGATAAAGAGACAGAAACATATATATAGAGAGAGACACAGAAACAGCGAGAGAGATAAAGAAACAGAAACATTTATATAGAGAGACACATAGACAGAGAGAGAGATAGAGACAGAAACATATATATAGAGAGAGACACAGAGACAGCGAGAGAGATAAAGAAACAGAAACATATATATATATATAGAGAGGGACACAGAGACAGAGAGAGAGATAAAGAGACAGAAACATATATATATAGAGAGAGACACACAGAGACAGAGAGAGAGATAAAGAGACAGAAACATATATATAGAAAGAGACACACAGAGACAGCGAGAGAGATAAAGAGACAGAAACATATATATAGAAAGAGACACACAGACAGAGAGAGAGATAAAGAGACATAAACATATATATATATATAGAGAGAGAGACACAGAGACAGAGAGAGAGATAAAGAGACAGAAACATATATATATATATAGAGAGAGACACACAGAGACAGAGACAGAGATAAAGAGACAGAAACACATATATAGAGAGACACACAGAGACAGAAAAATATATTTTTGAATCTTATTTTCATAATCCATGTGTGCTGGCAGCTTTTTTGTTTATTCATGTAATCACTTTGTTGCTATTGTTTTTCTCCAAGTCAACACAACAGTGTTATGACTGATTACTTCAGCTAACGACATCAGCATATTAAGGCTTAATGAGTCATCACAGCCACATACACGCACGCACGCACGCGCGCACGCACGCACACACACACACACACACACACACACACACACACACACACACACACACACACACACACACACACACACACACACACACACACACACACACACACACACACACACACACACACACACACACACACACACACACAGAACAGTACCTTGCTGAGGACGTCAGGGTTAGGGTCGTTCTGCAGCAGCACTGCGGCAGTGCGTGTGTCGTCGTTGCGTGCAGCGATGTGCAAGGCGGGCAGACGGACCTTGCCCTTGGTGCCGTAGTTGATGAGCAGGGCCACTACGTTCTCATGACCCTGCTGAAGAGCCACCGCCAGTGGCGTGAACCCATCCTGACAGACAGGGTGAGAGAGGGGAGGGAGAAGAAGGGATAGAGGGAGGGGTGGCCGGGGTAAAAAGGGAGGAAGGGGGAGAGGAAGGACAGACGGAGAGGTATCGAGGCAGTAAAGTAAGAGGGTAAAGAGGAGGAGGGGAGGGAGAAGGTAAGCAAGGTCAACGAGAGACAGCAAGGGAGTAGGAGGAAAAGAGGGAGAGGGGGAAAGGGAGACAAGCCATATGATAATGGAGGAAGGGGGTGAGAGACCGGTAAGTAGAGGTAGAGGAAGAGAGAGAGAAATAAAATAAAGATAGTGGCAAATTTGAGACAATGGAGATTGAGATTACTGTAATAGAAAGATGTGAGAAAGTTAATGTGGCATTGTCTATTGGACTGAATCCAATACACATCTGAGAAACAACTAAATGTCTGTTTGCTCTGTGGGCTTTCATTCACCTCTGTTGGAAGGCTCTGATTGGCTCCGTTCTCTAGCAGAAACTTTACTACATCTAAGTGGTTCTCTTGTGCAGCCATGTATAGGGGACTGAAGCCTTTCTGTAAAGAAGAGGCGCATGGTTACCAGCAACACACACAAATATACATGCACACAAACACCCCCTCCCCTTCCCAGGTAACAGTAATGTGCAGTATAATTGTCCCAGATGACTCACCTGTGACTGGGAATTGACGTTGGCTCCATAGTTGACAAGCTCAGCCACCACTCTCTCCTGGCCTGCCAACGCAGCGATATGGAGGGCAGTGTTCCCTTTCTGGAGGTGACAGACACACATACACGAACATTGTTTCATTAAGGTTGTGAATGACTGGCATTAGTGCCACATTAAACAAGGCTAGAGTGGCATGACACAGGAAAACAGGGAGCTACACACACACACACACACACATACAGGGAGCAGAGAGCAGCCTAAAGACCAAAATCTCTATTTAAAAAGCTTCATGAACGAAACACAGCTCAGAAATAACGAGTTATGACTTATTAGATAGATATGTGTTAGATTAACCTAGATATATGTTTACAGGCCAATCAAATGAGCGGAAAAAGTCATAAGCATGTGTTTAAGCTTACAATACATGTGGTGGATCCTGTCTGTAAACAGCCAGTTATATAGCTCGCTGGTGAATATCTCAATCAGAAGTCAGAAGTAGGTGCTATGCATCTGTTCTGTGGTACAGTATGTAAGTGGAGTCATGGTAAGCAGTGAGCAGTGTGTGAGTAGTACCTTAGTTGTGGTCTCCAGGACAATGCCAGCGTGTAGTAGCCCCAGGACCATCTTGACGTGTCCTTCTTTAGAGGCCAGATGCAAACCGTTGAGCCCATTCTGCAGTGACAGCAGTGGAAATCAGCAGTGACCACACAGAACCATCAGAACAAATCGTCAACCTACAGAGCGTGCTCCAATCAAATCTGTCAGCCTTTGAATCCATCTATAACATGGATTTATGAGCAGTAAATATACAGTACTAAGAATAACAAGCAGAGAAACTCAAAACCCACAGTGGTTACAGAAGCAGCACAAACATATTTCAGAAGACTAACAACCTTAAGACTGTTTCAGTTGGGTCTCAAAGGAAGCAGAGAGCATGGATTTATTTCAGGCTTGTCTGGGTGTACAGCTGCAGAATCAGACAGTCGAACAGTACAGTCTGTGCCTTTCTCTGCTCTGCCAGCCTGCAGTACCGTGACTGGCCACAGTCTGCAAAGCACACTGGTCCCTCTCCTGCCCTCAAACTGCAGTGTCACTCAATTCACACGGATAACACACTCACTGGGGAGACAAACACACATGCATGCATGCGCAAACGCACACACACGCAAACAAGTGTGTGAACCACCGATGTGTTTCTGTGAGCTGGCTGGAGTCTGCTGGATTGTAGATAGGGCAGGGGCAGGTTGGCAGGCTGACATGTAAAACCCTGAATCCTAGGATTTTCTAGAACAGCAGCAGTAGCACCAACCTTTAGTATAGCTATATGCTCTACTTCAACTCCAATCCAAATTTTAAAACATACAGTATACAAAACATAGAAAATGTGTATGTTTACATACACACATCACATACCCACATACAGTGCATTCGTAAAGTATTCAGACCCCTTGACTTTTCCCACATTTTGTTATGCTACAACGTTATTCTAAAATGGATAGTTTTTTCCCCCTCATCAATCTACACACAATACCCCATAATGACAAAGCAAAAACTGGTATTTAGACATTTTTACAAATGTATTAAAAATTTTAAAACTAAATATCACATTTACATAAGAATTCAGACCATTTACTCAGTACTTTGTCGAAGCACCTTTGGCAGCGATTACAGCTTTGAGTCTTCATGGGTATAACACTACAAGCTTGGCATACCTGTATTTGGGGAGTTCTCCCATTCTTCTCTGCAGATCCTTGGATGGGGAGTATTGCTGCACAGCTATTTTCAGGTCTCTCCAGAGATGTTATTGTAGATTGGGTTCAAGTCCGGGCTCTGGCTGAGCCACTTAAGGACATACAGAGACTTGTCCCGAAGCCACTCCAGCGTTGTCTTGGCTGTGTGCTTATGGATGTTGTCCTGTTGGAAAGTAAACCTTCGCCCCAGTCTGAGGTAGGCTTTAATCAAGGATCTCTCTGATCTCTTTTATCCGTTCATCTGTTCCTCAATCCTGACTAGTCTCCCAGTCCCTGCCGCTGAAAAAGAAAGCATCCCCACAGCATGATGCTACCACCACCATGCTTCACCGTCGGGATGGTGCCAAGTTTCTTCCAGACGTGACGCTTGGCATTCAGGCCAAAGTGTTCAATCTTGGTCTCATCAGACCAGACAAGCTTGTTTCTCATGGTCTGAGAGTCCTTTAGGTGACTTTTGGCAAATTCCAAGTGGGCCGTCAAGTGCTTTTTACTGAGGAGTGGCTTCCTTCTGGCCACTCTACCATAAAGGCCTGATTGTTGGGGTGCTGCGGAGATTGTTGTCCTTCTGGAAGGTTCTCGCATCTCCACAGAGGAAGTCTGGAGCTCGGTCAGAGTGACTATCGGGTTCTTGGTCACCTCCCTGACCAAGGCCCTTCTCCGCCAATTGCTCTAGAAAGAGTCTTGGTGGTTCCAAACTTCTTCCATTTAAGAATGATGGAGGCTATGGTGTTCTTGGGGACCTTCAATGCTGCAGAAATGTTTTGGTGCAGAACCTTAGAACTAGGAAACTGAATTTGATAAACAAATTAATTTGCTTACTACTAAGCTGTTTTTTCAACCCACAATGGCGGAAGGAGGAGAAGATATCGATTTGGTCGAGGATATAATTATAACGCCATTCTCAAGACAAACTTTTCAAGAAAAGTTAAGACATTGTAAGGAGAGGTCGCCCGACGCTACAAAGCCTGTCACAGGTGGGAAAGGGGTTCGTTCGCCACTTTCAAAGTTCCAACTACGAGCGCTATCAATGGCTCACAGGCTCCGAGAAGCACTGCAAACTGTACTGCTGGGAATGCCTATTATTTGCAAGTGATCGATTTGGTGTTTGGAGCCACACTGGCTTTGCAAACTTGAGTTGTCTAAGCAAGGCAGCAACGAGACACCAAAGTACGGCTGAGCACTTACAAGCAATGGTGCTTTTGAAAACTTTTGGGGACACCGGAGTGAATCTACAGCTCAACGAACAAGCGCGCAGGGCAACGGAGCTGCACAATGAAAAAGTGAAGAAAAATAGGGAAATATTGAAAAGACTCATTGATTGTGTCATGTTTTTGGGTAAACAGGAACTTTCATTTAGGGGACACAATGAAAGTGCTGACTCCACAAACAAAGGGAACTACGTGGAGCTTCTTTCTTTTCTTTCTGAAAGCAACACAGATTTACAATACCACCTGTCCACGAACAAAGTGTTCATTGGGACGTCAGGCAAAATACAAAATGACCTCATTTATGCTATTGCTGAAGTGATGGGAGAAGAGATCAAAATGGAGATTAAAAAAGCTCCCTTTGTTGCTGTTATGGTGGATGAGACAACAGATGTGGGAAATGCAGCACAGCTCTCACTCATCCTGCGTTATGTGATGGACACAGGAGTCAAGAAGCGATTTATCCGATTTTAAGATGTGACAAGCGGCAAGCAAGCTGATGACATTGCCGCTCTTATTTTCTGTTTCTTGGAGGAAAATGAATGTAGTCTGGATAAAGTTGTGGCACAGTGTTTTGATGGCGCGGCAGTCATGACATCTGGACTCAATGGGGTGCAGGCTAAAGTTAAGGAGAGGGCACCGATGGCCTTATTCATTCACTGTTATGCACATCGACTAAATTTAGTACTGACTCAAGGAGCCTCAAAGCTTAAAGAACGCAAGGTCTTCTTTGCCAACCTCAATGGCCTTGCAGCATTTTTCTCACGATCCCCTAAGCGCACGCAACTGCTGGATGACATCTGCAAGCGTCGTCTTCCTAAGGTTGCTAAAACGAGGTGGCAATATACATCTAGATTGGTCAATGCAGTCTTTGAAAAGAGAGTTGCCCTGAAGGAGCTGTTTAACCACTTACTGGAACATCATTATGACCATGACGGGGATACTGTGCTTATGGCTGATGGATTTAATGCACGTTTGGATGATTTTGAGTTTTGTTTTTTGCTTGGAACATTCAATGGCATTTTAGATTATTCGGATGTGCTTTTTGGAATTCTACAGAAACAGACTTTGAATGTACAATTCTGCCTGGGTGAACGAGTTTTGTGACACAATTGAGCGAGAGAGGCGCAGGTTCAGTCAAATCTACAATGACACAGTGCGCATCTCAAGTTCACCCAGCGCACGTAGAGGCCCAGCACAAGGAGACCCTTGCACATACTACCAACAACTCCACAGCAATATTCTGGACAACATTCTTTGCCAGATACGAAACAGGTTTCAAGACCACGAAAAATGAATGTTTCTCTCCCTCCTGGACCCCCAGCACTTTCAGACCTTCAGCCTTCTCCAGCTTAACAGAGAGTTACGGAACACTGGTCCACCTATCCAAGCTAAAAACAGAACTGACTGTAATGTATGCTATGACTGATTTTGAAGGAAAAAGTCCCTCTGATCTCCTTGATTTCCTTAAGCAGAAGAATCTGAATGAGGACATGGGGCAACTTTACACATTGGCATGTGTGACAGTGACCATCCCTGTGTCCACGGCTTCTGTCGAGCGGTCATTCTCGGCCTTAAAGCGAATCAAAACGTATTCCAGAAATGCTACTGGACAGACTCGGCTTTCAGCATTAGCCTCCATGTCGATAGAAAATGACTTATTGGTGGAACTAAAATGCACAGATAGACTGTACAACAGAGTCATTGAAGTCTTCTTGAGGAAAGAAAGGAGGAAGGATTTTGTGTTCAAATAATCAGTCTTTGGTGAGTAGGCATACAATTAATTTAGTTTTTTATTAAATGTGTATGTATGTTTCGCATTTTATTTCGTTAATATTAAATAGTCTATATATTAACAAAATAAAATGGCAAAGAGCCTATGTTGCAAATTATTTGTTTTCTTTCTTTTATTTTCAGTGAATAGTTATGTCTTTATCATCACGGTGAAACTGCTTTGGGTGCAACAATGCGCTGTTTTGTGAACACATTGTATTTTTTTTGGGGGGGGGGGACATAAAGCTCAAAGTTTGTGGACCAGAAATGGATAGAAGAAGAATATTAATATAACTCTGTTGCACTCGACTATGTTCTTGCCTATTAGTTGAACTGTACTGTATTGTACTCTTCCCCTGCAATTCTCGGAATAAAAATGTCAATTTCAAGGTGACGCAATGCCTGGTTATACTGCGTTTCTGTCTAAATGTATAGTGTCTAGAGGCATGGCATCATAATGATGGTAATAAGAGGTGGATTAATTTGGGTGGGACTGTGTAGGACTTCACTGAAGGCCCAGGCCCCAGAACCACGGCACGCTACTGCCAAAACACAAACACCTTCTCCTCCATGGCACGTTGCTTGGTTCTTGCGTGGTGGGATATTCTGTCACGATCGTCGTAATGAGTGGACCAAGGCCAGCGTGAGTTTAATTCCACATATTTTTAATCTCAGTGAAACAAACAAAACAATAAAGAAACAACTAAACGTGAAGTCATGACGTGCACACAGGCAACTAAACACAAACAATATCCCACAAAACACAGGTGGAGAAATGGCTACCTACATATGATCCCCAATCAGAGGCAACGATAAACAGCTGCCTCTAATTGGGAACCATATTAGCACCAACATAGAAATAGACATACTAGAACAGCCCCTAGTCACGCCCTGGCCTACTACACCATAGAGAACCAAGGGCTCTATATGGTCAGGGCGTGACAGAAACATCAAGGATGATGAATGCACCTGAGCTCAATTTTGATTCTCATAGCAAAGAGTCTGAATACTTCTGTAAATCAGGTATCTGATTTTTATCTTTAATAAATTTGTATTTTTTGCTTTCTCATTATGGGGTTTTGTGTGTAGATGGATGAGGGGAATTTAAAAAATTTTTTTTTAGAATAAGGCTGTAACATAACAGAATGTGGAAAGAGGGAAGGGGTCTGAATACTTCCCGAAAGCATACACACATGCAGCAATTAATGCACACTAAAGCACACATCCTCATTTGTATGATAGCTCTACCTCTGATTCTAGCCTTAGCCAGTAGTGGTATTATTATAGTGGCAGTATTATCTGGTGTAGAGATTGTGGACTTAGTTTTATTGTCGGCTTGGTGCCATGGTTGTTTCTGTGAATGGTGCTGAGGGGTTGCAGTAGCAGGCTGCAGGCTGTATGCTTACAGAGTGGGTGTGCATTCCCCAAGCTGCCCTAAGTGGTTATGTGTACAAACTGAATTCCCTTCCATTCACCAAAGTACTGATGAAAAATACATAACAGATTCACTTCCACTTGAGCTAGCGTTCACTCACAAATGTAACACATCTGTATGTACAAAACAGAAACTAAAACTACATGCTTAGCTATTCTTTACATGTGATGTTATTTAAACATTGTGCTTCTCTCATGATGCACAAGGTGCTATGGGACAGATTGAGGAGCGGGGAGGAGAAGAGAGAGGGTCTGGATATATGGCTAATTATATATATTTCTTAATTAAGGTTGTGAATGACTGGCATTAGTGCCACAGTAGCATGACATAGGAACACGGGGCAATGTGGTGACATGGTTATACATGCGTGCGTGCGCACACACACACACACACACACACACACACACACACACACACACACACACACACACACACACACACACACATGAACTACACGTTTATCTAGGCAAGACTTGACTGTTAATGACTGTGTTTGGCCGAAAACAAATAATGTCATCTATAAAAACCTCATCTATAATATCATCTTCATAAAGTCTGATTAAATAAGTGTTTTACGTGACAACACATTAACTCTCTTGCCTAGAGACCCTGTGTACCAGACAGTGACCTTGGGCAGCATGAGGAATCTCTGATGTACCTGATTGGATGTGTTGATGTCTATTCCATTCTTGATGTGGTCCAGAGCCTTGTCCAGGTTCCCTGAACGGGCCGCACGGAGGAAACTGGTGGCAGCATCCGCCTGGAGGGGAAGAGAACACAATCAGAGATAGACAATGACAAAGATAAAGATAAAGATAGAGAGAGAGAGAAGATGTGAGAGACAGAACATTAGTCTGGTTGTACATTCCAGGGCTAACACGGGGCAAAAGAGTTCACATTAAACCAATTCTATTTTCTGAACAAATGAAAAACATAGGCATAACAGTATAAAAGCTGCTTGGTCATCCATGGTCTACAATAGTAGGTCAGAGACATTCTTCAATATCAGTCTATTTTTCGAAACTACTCAGTATTCTGCTGTCTGAGAGTCTAAAAATGGCTGACAATCCAAAATTGGTGAGGCTGCCCCTCAAAAGGAGTTTGGCAGCTATCCATAGCATAGAACATGCTGTCTGACTTATAAAGCCGCTGTGAAAGTGATGTGTTCACCTCTGCCACCATGATCAGCCAGACAGGGAGATTCTAACATGGCTGCCTAATACTGTAGTCCAGAATACAGTCTCCACCTTGAGGACAGGTATTATATAGATTCTATACAGTGCACCTACTCACCTCCAGCCACACAGCTACAGAGGGTTTTTACATGGAACCAAAAAAGGTTATCCTATGGGAACCCTTTTTGGAACCTTATTTTCTAAGAGTGTTGAAGACATTTTCCTCTGCTCTTTCCCACCCATTTCTCTCTACCTCTATACCACTACCCTCTATCTCCTTCCTGTTTCTCCCTGCGACCCATCTCTCTAAATCCCTTTATCTACCTCCTCTTCTTTTGCTTGTGGCCTTAACTCTCACTCTCTTGTGGCCTACTACAAGATGCCTACATCCTGTATAATATCATAGATGTTGCACTACACTACAGTACCCAGACACACTCCTTCTCTCTCTCTCTCTCTCTCTCTCTCTCTCTCTCTCTCTCCCTTCTCTCTCTCTCTCTCTCTCTCTCTCTGGATGATGGATCCAGGCTGAGGTCTTCCCAGCATAAAACTAACACTATGCGGTGTGTGTATTTTCATTCAGTCTCGGGTAATGTGTTAGATAAGATGCTATTACCAAGATATAATGTGTCCTCCCTCACACACACTTAATTTGTACAATTGAAAATCTATAAATATGTATTGTGCACACATGAGTACTGGAACATATTTCTGATATGTTTCAAACAGGAAGTAGAAATATAAACTCAGCGGACAGTTTATTAGGTAAATCACCCCGCTCATGAAAATGGATCGCTCCTACAAACAGTGAGTCACGTGGCCGTGGATTACTATATAAAGCAGGCAGACAGCCATTCAGTTACTGTTCGATTTAACATTAGAATGGGCAAAACAAGTGACCGAAGCGACTTGGAGCGTGGTATGATCGTTGGTGCCAGGTGCACCTAATCCAGCATCTCTGAATCAGCCTCCCTCCTGAGCTTTTTATGCACGACAACGTCTAGGGTTTATCGAGAATGGTGCGACAAATAAACAAACATCCAGTCAGTGGCAGTCCTATGGGCGAAAAGAGAGAGAGGTCGAAGGAGAATGGCAAGAATCGTGTAAGTGAAAAGGCGGGACACAAACAGACAAATAAACAGTGCAATACAACAGTGGTGTGCAGAACAGCATCTCTGAACGCACAACTCGTTGATCCTTGTCATGGATGGGATATTGCAGAAGACGATCACACTGGGTTCCACTCCTATCAGCTAAAAACAAGAAGAAGCATCTCCAGTGGGCATGCGATCACCAACACTGGACAATTCAGGAGTGGAAAAACATTGCCTGGAACATCTCAGCAAGTTCAGTGGCCTGCGCAGTCCCCAGACCTCATCCCAATAGAGCATGTTTGGGATGAGAGAACGAACGGGCTGTTCACAGCATGAAAGTACCGCCGTCCAATGTGCAGCAACTGCGTGATGCCATCGTGTCAGCATGGACCAACATCCTCGAGTAACATTTAAGACACCTTATAGAATGGCCCAAAGAACTCAAAATGTTCTGGAGGCAATGAGCGGGTCCTAACTAGGTGTACCTAATAAACTGTCCGATGAGCGTATATTGGATTCACATCTGATATGCATGATATACCATTTTAAGGCTTTTTTCTATTATCTCATTCTGACCTACAGTAACTAAGGGGTAGCCTGAGAGTTAATATGATCTTGAAGATGGAAGTTTACATACACCGCAGCCAATTACATTTAAACTCAGTTTTTCACAGTTCCTGACATTTAATCCTAGTAAAAATTCCCTATCTTATGTCAGTTAGGATCACCAATTTTTTTTAAGAATGTGAAATGTCAGAATAATAGTAGAGATAATTAATTATTTCAGCTTTTATTTCTATCATCACATTCTCAGTGGGTCAGAAGTTTACATACACTCAATTAGTATTTGGTAGCATTGTCTTTATGTTTATCTTGGGTCAAATGTTTTGGGTAGCCTTCCACAAGCTTCCCACAATAAGTTGGGGGAATTTTGGCCCATTCCTCCTGACAGAGCTGGTGTAACTGAGTCAGGTTTGTAGGCCTCCTTGCTCGCACATGCTTTTTCAGTTCTGCCCACAAATCTTCTATGGGATTGAGGTCAGCGCTTTGTAATGGCCACTCCAATACCTTGACTTTGTTGTCCTTAAGCCATTTTGCAACAACTTTGGAAGTATGCTTGGGGTCATTGTCCATTTGAAGACCCATTTGCGACAAAGCTTTAACTTCCTGTCATGCCCGTCGTTTAAATAAGTGGACCAAGGCGCAGTGTGAGTAGAGTTCCACATATTTATTATAGTGAACTTCCAAACAACAACAAAGATTAACGAACATGCAAATATGTAGCGCACATAGGCATTAACTCTAAACAATATCCCACATCGCAGGTGGGAAAAGGAACACACTAAGCATGATCCCCAATTAGAGGCAATGATATTCAGCTGCCTCCAATTGGGAACCATACTCACACACCAACATAGAACTAAAATAACTAGAAAACCCCCTAGTAACGCTCTGACCTATTACACCATAGAGAACCCAGAGTGTTCTCTATGGTCAGGGCGTGACACTGATGTCTTGAGATGTTGCTTCAATATATCAACATAATTTTCCTCCCTCATTATGCCATCTGTTTTGTGAAGTGCACCAGTCCCTCCTGCAGCAATGCACCCCCACAACATGATGCTGCCACCCCCGTGCTTCACGGTTGGGATGATGTTCTTCGGCTTGCAAGCCTCCCCCTTTTTCCTCCGAACATAACGTTGGTCATTATGGCCAAGCAGTTCGATTTTTGAGGACATTTCTCCAAAAAGTACGATCTTTGTCCCCACGTGCAGTTGCAAACTGTAGTCTGGCTTTTTTATGACAGTTTTGGAGCAGTGGATTCTTCCTTGCTGAGCGGCCTTTCAGGTTATGTCGAAATAGGACTTGTTTTACTGTGGCTATAGATACTTTTGTACCTGTTTCCTCCAGCATCTTCACAAGGTCCTTTGCTGTTGTTCTGGGATTGATTTGCACTTTTCGCACCAAAGTACGTTCATCTTTACGAGACAGAATGTGTCTCTTTCCTGAGCCGTATGATGGCTGCATGGTCCCACGGTGTTTATACTTGCGTAATATTGTTTGTACAGATGAACGTGGTACCTTCAGGCGTTTGGAAATTGCTCCCAAGGATGAACCAGACTTGTGGAGGTCTACAATTTGATGTTCTGAGGTCTTGACTCCCTCCTGTCTCAGCCTCCAGTATTTATGCTGCAGTAGTTTATGTGTCGAGGGGCTAGGGCGAGTTTGTTATATCTAGAGTACTTCTCCTGTCCAATTCGGTGTCCTGTGTGAATCTAAGTGTGCGTTCTCTAATTCTCTCCTCCTCTCTCTCTTTCTCTCTTTCGGAGGACCTGAGCCCTAGGACCATGCCCCAGGACTACCTAACATGATGACTCCTTGCTGTCCCCAGTCCACCTGGCCGTGCTGCTGCTCCAGTTTCAACTGTTCTGCCTTATTATTATTCGACCATGCTGGTCATTTATGAACATTTGAACATCTTGGCCATGTTCTGTTATAATCTCCACCCGGCACAGCCAGAAGAGGACTGGCCACCCCACATCGCCTGGTTCCTCTCTAGGTTTCTTCCTAGGTTTTGGTCTTTCTAGGGAGTTTTTCCTAGCCACCGTGCTTCTACACCTGCATTGCATGCTGTTTGGGGTTTTAGGCTGGGTTTCTGTACAGCACTTTGACATATCAGCTGATGTACGAAGGGCTATATAAATAAATTTGATTTGATTTGATTGGCTGATTTCTTTTGATTTTCCCATGATGTCAAATAAAGAGGCACTGAGTTTGAAGGTAGGCCTTGAAATACATCCACAGGTACACCTCCAATCGACTCAAATGATGTCAGAAGCTTCTAAAGCCTTGAGATAATTTTCTGGAATTTTCCAAGCTGTTTAAAGGTACAGTCAACTTAGTGTATGTACACTTCTGACCCACTGGAATTGTGATTCAATGAATTATAAGTGAAATAATCTGTCTGTAAACAATTTTTGGAAAAATTACTTGTGTCATGCACAAAGTAGATGTGCTAACCGACTTGTCAAAACTATAGATTGTTAACAAGACATTTATGAAAGTGTATGTAAACTTCCGACTTCAATTGTATGTTTTTTTAACACCTTGTCATCTTAGACCTCACCCTCTGACGGAGGACATTTGGAAGACTTATGTCACAGAGTCAAGGTTCCCCTGAAACAAACCAGTATTATACTACATGTAGGATGTTTTCACATGCGAAGCCTCATGCTGCAGCTCTAAGTGCCCATGCAAACTTGTCGGCAAATGTTCAGCATTTTTATGCTCCAATTTTCATTCTGCGGCCTTCGGCCATTTTTTTATGGGGTTTCACAGCTGTTGATTGATACGATGGATGTTTCTGCTCCTTCTAAGTAGGCCATATGTGAGCAGAATACTGAGGATAATGTCTCCAGCCGACTGGCTCCCCCAGTCTCCATCAGTCTCTGAATGGATTGATAAGTGCATCTACGATCTTCAATGTGTGTTTCTTAACATGATTGCATGAGGCAGGAGGGGGGGATAAGGGTCAATCAATGCTAGTGTTTGCCCATAATTGTGCTTGAAAGTGTGTGTGTGTGTGTGTGTGTGTGTGTGTGTGTGTGTGTGTGTGTGTGTGTGTGTGTGTGTGTGTGTGTGTGTGTGTGTGTGTGTGTGTGTGTGTGTGTGTGTGTGTGTGTGTGTGTGTGTGTGTGTGTGTCTGTGTGTGTGTGTGTTTTCACATATTCCTAGAAATGGAAATGACTGCAGAACTGCTTTGCAATCACATTCAGTCAACTGGTGCTTGTGCTTACGCTGTGAGGCACAAATCGATTTTCCTTCTCATGTCCCTCTCTCCATCCCTCTCTCCACCTTCCCCGCCATCCCTTTCTCCATCCTCATTTCCATTCCCCTCTCCCGCTGTCTGTGATATGCGGTCAGTTTAAATCAATGCATCCCAGCCTTGTCTGTTCATTTATAATTGTCATATGCAGTCAGTGTGTCAATTTTACTCAGTAATTAGATCCTCAAGCCAAACATGGTGATTTACACTAAGCACGCCACCTTCCCATCGCTCACGTGCCCACAGCCCTCTCTGTCTTTATCTCATTTTCCCTCTTGCGCTCTCTCTCATCTTCCCTGGCATGGCAGGCTCCCCGCCTCATTCTCTCACGTCCTCCATCTCTCTTCCCTCCCTCCTTCTCCCCCTCCCTTCCCTGCTTTTCCTCAGATCACTGTGTCCCTCTTGGGTCATTTTGATGTGATGCTGTGTAATCATGGTATGCTGCAGTATGGTGTGACATATCACAAGCATTCCTACAGTGACGGCCAGTGGAAGAGAAAAGGGTTTTGAGAGATCAGAGAGAGGACATGTCCGTGTTAACGCAGATTCAATTAAAGCCTTTAATCTCATATCTGTGGAGGAATCTAATACTGTATCATATCGCTGTGTTTAGCTGCTTGCTTCTCTCCAGTGCTATCACAATGCTCTGTAGTGTACGGGTGAGGCTGTGTGTGCATGTGTAGTCTTTACCTGTGCAGTACATACATCTGTCTGCCCTACCAAGGCCATTTATTTTCCTTCTAGAAGGAGGGTGTGTGCATATACAGGGCTCTAGTGGATTTTAATGGATTACGTCCATTTGGAAGAAAAAATGTATGTGATTCAAGGTGAGTGGATGTTAAGATGTGTACACTGCAGTGAGTGGGCTCTTAAAATAAATACAAATATCCTAAATGGTCAAGTCAATGTCAGATGTTGAGAAATTCTTCACTTTTACTCAAACACACTCATACATAGGAGTGGTCGACAGGACAGCACACCCAGCAAACAAAATTGGTTCTGTGAAAGTTCCCAGAACATTCGTTAGGTCGCGGACATGTTCAAATAAGACAAACACTGTCCAGTCGTGGTGATGGTTATAGAATGTTTGCATAAAACATTCACCTGATGTTGCAAGAATGGTCCTAGAACACATTTCATCTGTTCTTTAAAGGTTCAAACATTATAATCATCAGCACAACTGGACAGTTTTGGGGTTATGAAAACATTTACTGCAAACTAACAATTATTCTAGGAACTTTTAGAGAACCAATTTTGGTTTGCTGGGAAAGCATTAATTACTTGGAGAACTTTGGGGGAACTTTGGGGGAATGTTCTGTGGTGGTTGTTACAGATGTTGTGTACAACATTTTAGTGAATGTTAGGAGAATAATCCAAGAACATTTCATTTAAAACATTTTTAGAAAAAAAATGTAGTTGTCAAAAACATTCTCTGATAAAACCCTAACTAGAACTTAGCTAAAGTATCTTAGCTAATGTTCTGGGAATGTTCCCAGTTTGCTTGGCACACCCATAAAGAGTTATAAAACAAACATACATAAAGTGTCCACGTGAAGAACGCACAAATGTGCACCAAATAAACACCACATATCCTTGCACAGTGAAAGGAATTGTCCACCAAACACACATAAAGACAAACAAGTACTACATAAAAGGAGATAAAGAGAGGAAAGCGGTGAAAATAGATATTGCAAAGAACCAACTAACCTAACTATACTGCCCAGCCACATCACAACAACAACACATAAGTTGTACAGAGAGTTCAAGAAACCACAAGAGATCACGAGAGGAAGATCCCAAAGAAGAAGCAATGACACAAACCATGACCACATAGAGCTGCCACAGAGATATATAGAGAGAAAGTGTTGAAGTATACAGCGTGTGTATCGGATGATATTTACTCTGTCATCATAGTACCATATTCCCCGGGCTCGATTGGCCGACCTCTCAGAGCTCACACTACTGTCCTGATGGACAAGCCAGCGCTGAACCACATGAGCCTAGAAGACACATCAACACAAAGACAAGGCCTGTTAATGTGACACACATACAGGTACACACATACATACAAACAGATACCGTACGCAGACTGCATGACATAGACTACATGTTAGTCTTGAAGACTCTTGATGAAGTCAAAGCCTTTTACTTTTATGTTATTTACTGACATGTAAAAACACACATAATAAGAACTACCACACTCAAACACAATTATAAAGTACACATGCACCATACCAGCTGACACAAGAATGTGTCTGAGGACACAGAGATGAAGCTTGCATGGAAATATGAATAAAACACACATTCATCTTTGTACATAACACATCTAAATCTAAACGAGAAAAGCATATATATATATTTTTATATTCAAATGATGTTGATGTAAAAGGAATACACTTCCAAATACTGTATACAGTACACACACACACACACACACACACACACACACACACACACACACACACACACACACACACACACACACACACACACACACACACACACACACACACACACACACACACACACACAATCCTACAACAAGACCACCTATTTTGTAACACAAAGAAAGAAACCAATAGACATCCATAAGCCTGGAAGACTCCCTACAAGAGACACAAAGCATGCTAATGTAATCCATGCACCTTGGCAAAAACATAACTAAATAACACAACCACACAACCAAAAAACACACCAAGCAATCATGAAGACACAGTCATACACTGTACAAGATGCATCCTAGATCAGCACTCCTACTCTGAGATACTTTGTGGATATGGGCCCAGGAGTCTCCAGGACTCCACTGGCCCTTGATGCGGCCAATTTAATGAACCAAGACTACAGCAGACAGCAGGTATTCCCAAACAGGGGTACCACAATGCCGTTGGGGGTCGCCAAATAAAAATGTGATTCACATTTTAAATTTAAAATAAGAAACTTCATATTTTCAAACCGTACATTTACATTTTCCAACGAGGCCATACATTTGGGTGAGATTTTTTTCTCACTTGAGTAGCATCGTTTCACTGCCCAAAATAAAAATTAAACCATCTACTGTTCAGCAAAATCACAACACAATGTCAAATACAGGTAGCCTAGTCAAATAATTAACAACCAATCACATGAACCGTTACTCTCTCGCGGGAAACCTCCACTCTTGCGCAGACATTTAGAAACATGACAATTTTAAAAATAAGACAATTTTAAAAATATTTTTAAGCGAGAATATAGATGACTTTCGAGTAGTGAGACATGTATAAAAGCAACAGATACCATTAATAAGAAGGGTCCAGAAGAGTCCGATATGGTGAGCTACCGAGTGGCTAGGACAGGCAAGCCCCATACTATTGTGGAGGACGTAATTCTTCCAACTGCCACGGATAAGGCTGGGACAATGCTGCGGGAAAAGGCCAAAAAACTATACAGACATCAAATAACACTGTTTCACGACGCATCAGTGACATGGCAGGAGATGTTTTGAATCCATTTCTGCTCACATACAAACCAGTGAATTCTATGCGTTACAGCTGGATGACTCAACAGATGTGGCGGGCCTGACACAGCTCCTGGTATATGTCTGTTACGTTTATGGGGGGTCAACTAAGGAAGACATCCTCTTCTGCAAACCACTGGAAACCAGGACAGCATGAGAGGATATTTTTAAAGTACTGGACAGCTTTGTGACATCAAATGGACTTTGGTGGTCAAGATGTGTTGGTATCTGTACTGATGACACAAAAGACATGACAGGGAGACATAGTGGAGTGGTAACAGGTGTGCAAACAGTTGCTACCGACGCCACTTTATTTATTTTATTTTTTTATTTTTTATTTTTTTATTTTTTCACCTTTATTTAACCAGGTAGGCCAGTTGAGAACAAGGTCTCAATTACAACTGCAACCTGGCCAAGATAAAGCAAAGCAGTGCGACAAAAACAACACCACAGAGTTACACATGGGATAAACAAACATACAGTCAATAACACAACAGAAAATCTGTATACAGTGTGTGCAAATGAAGTAAGGAGGTAAGACAATAAATAGGCCATAGTGGCAAAATATGTACTATTTAGAAATTAACACCGGAGTGATAGATGTGCAGATGAGGATGTGCAATTAGAAATACTGGTTTGCAAAAGAGCAGGAAAGAAATAAATAAATAAATATGGGGATGAGGTAGGTAGTTGGTTGGATGGGCTATTTACAGAAGGGCTGTGTACAGCTGCAGCGATCGTTAAGCTACTCTGACAGCTGATGCTTGAAGTTAGTGAGGGAGATATAAGTCTCCAACTTCAGTGATTTTTGCAATTCCTGGCAGCAGAGAACTGGAAGGAAAGGTGGCCAAAGGAGGTGTTGGCTTTGGGGATGACCAGTTAAATATACCTGCTGGAGTGCAAGCTACGGTGTTGCTATGGTGACCAGTGAGCTGAGATAAGGCAGAGTTTACCTAAGCAAATACTTATAGATGACATGGAGATAGTGGGTTTGGCATAGAATATGTGGGAAGGACCAGCCAACGAGAGCATACAGGTCGCAATTGTGGGTAGTATATGGGGCTTTGGTGACAAAACGGATGGCACTGTGATAGACTGCATCCAATTTGCTGAGTAGAGTGTTGGAGGCTAATTTGTAAATGCCAAAGGAATGCCATCCACCGAGAGGCTCTTGCTGCCAAGGGAATGCCTGACAGCTTGAAAGACGTTTTGGACACTACAGTGAAAATGGTTAACTTTGTTAAAGCAAGGCCCCTGAACTCTCGTGTATTTCCTGCATTATACAATGATATAGGCAGCGACCATGTAACGCGTTTGCAACATACAGAAGTGAGCTGGTTATCAAGGGGCAAAGGATTGACACGTTTTTTTAAATTAAGAGACAAGCTTTTCTTTACTGACCATAATTTACACTTGCCTGACCGTTTGCATGATGAGGAGTTTCTCACATGACTGGCCTATCTGGATGATGTTTTTTCTCAACTGAATGATCTGTATCGAGGATTACAGGGATTCTCCGCAACTATACTCAATGTGTGGGACAAAATTTAGGCTATGAATAAGAAGTTGGAGCTCTTTTCTGTCTGCATTAATTAACAAGGCCAATACACAGGTATTTCCATCATTGGATGATTTCTTGTGTGCAAATGAACTCATGCTTACAGACAATGTCAAATGTGATATAGCAGAGCACCTGAGTGAACTGGGTGCTCAATTACGCAGGTACCTTCCCGAAACGGACGACACAAACAACTGGATTCGTTATCCCTTTCATGCCCTGCCTCCAGTCCACTTTACCGATATCTGAACAAGAGAGCCTCATCGAAATTTTAACAAGCGGTTATGTGAAAATGTAATTGAATCAGAAGCCACTGCAAGATTTATGGCTAGGGCTGCGCTCAGAGTTTTTTGCCTTGGAAAATGGCGCTGTTAAGACACTGATGCCCTTTGCAAGCAGATTCCACAGCCCATGAGGACTGGAGTTCTGCTCCACTAAGCTACAGCCAACCGAGTGACGACAGAGCCAAACACACAGGGTGACGGCACGCTATAACACTCATTTCAACTAAAGCCCTCACTACACAAACACAGACACATTTTAGCCAAAACACACAAACACAAAAGGAAAGTGCTATATCCAAATAAAAGCTATGCCTCAATAAATCTACAGAAATGCCGCTTGGCAAAAAAAGATGACTACAATTACACACTTATTTAAACACATTGCATTCAAAGACTAAATATTCCACAATATGTGAAAATAGACATTATTAGGAAAAAGCTCCATGACATACAATCACAGCAGGGTAACTGAAGAAGAGGAGTTGGAAACTGATATGTTACAGAAACTGGATAATGATTTTGTATACTGTAAATATATTTGGTCATTGTAGCTGTTTCTAGAATGATAGAGTCATTATTTATTTTTCTAACGGTCATGTGTTTCCTTGGCCAGTCGCTGGAGCCATGCCAGTGTGGAGCACCCCCTTCTGCTATACAATCTCCTGAGTCAAAACTCTCCATTCAGCAAGTTTAACCTACTAATCCTAAAATTCTAAATGATAGGAAAAGTTCAGCAATGTGGTAGCCAAAACACATCTTTGAACACTGTCTCGGTCTGGGATGTCAAAACACATTGACAGAAGAGCGGTCAGAAGTCGTTGCTGTAGCGACAGCACCTGTCACTGGTGATTTAGATTCAGAAACATGTCCTCACTTCACTTACAAAGACTTCCTCACCAAATTCAATTAAGAGTTCCACTTTATAATTAAACTTCAGGTACTATAGAGTTAGTTCAGAAATGGTACAATTGAGATAAAGTAGATTGACTTTCAACACCTGAGACAGACCTTTTATATGTATTCCTCTCACATCTAGTCTATTGTCAGCAGCAAATCTTCAACGGGAACCTGAGAGCAGCCTGCTAGGATAAAATGGATTAGAGAAGAACACAGACAGCAGTGAACATGTCTTTGGAATTCAGTAGCACAGAGGTAACTGGTTCTCAGGTCAAGAATTTGGACAAAACTCTTAAGGCAGACGCCACTCCACCTTAATCTCCACCGACGAGGCATAGTGGAGAGGGCCATTCAATTAGGGAATCAGCCAAACCATAATGATTCTAGGATGAGGTTGGAGGTACTGTAGGTTGTTGACTGGGATTTGTTATATGATTGATGTAGTAGTACGTTGTCCCTGTTCCAACCCAGGTCCGGCACGTTTTCATCATCTGTGAAAGCTGTGAATGTTCTGCCATGTAGTAGCATTCATGTACAAATTCACACACAAATACTTCCCCTGAAGACACACACAACACATACCCATACCAAAAATAGCTGCACAGACCTTGTGCAGTGTTAACGTAACCCTCCTGGGGTTTACTCAAAGACCCTCCTCCATGAGCAAGACACAGACCGACACACACACACACACACACACACACACATTATGATGAGGGTCAGTTGTTAGCAGTAGACGGGACGATGAGGTTTTGAATGGTGGCAGTCTCATCGGTCCCTGGACAGTCAGGCTTAGCTACAGCACAGAAGCCTATGGGAGCTGAGCAGTAGAAGAAGAACACTGAGAAACACATCCTGTGAAAACAATTGTTGGATCTGGAAGGTCATTGTCTTCTGCTCAGCTATAAATATACTAGACTCTATAATTATCACCACTGTTCTTATCTGGTCTGGCTCCTCCTGTCATTCCATTCACATTTCTATTTCCTTTCATCATGAGACGTCTAATTGAAAAACATCACCTACTAGTGTCCTCTCTGCATCTCTCTCTATTCCTATGCTGGTAAATGGCATGGAGATGGGTATTTTCTGCAAATGGTATGCAGTGTACAAATAATTACCCTTGGATTTGTTACTTCTTACACTTGTGTTTTAGGAGCTAATTTCCCAGAAAACATTGCATCCCATCTGCATGACTGGCAAGATGGAGTCGTGGCCTAGAGAATGAGAAATCAATAACTAGCCCAGGAGGCACTCAAGAGTGGGAGTTTATCAAATATTGATGGAGGATATGTGTGTTGGAATGAGGCACTCAAACACAAACACACAGACATGCAGGTATATATACATTACAGTCATACACACTTACATGGACAGACACACTCACACACACACAGACTCCCATACGTTAACCTTGCAGCAGCATGCAGTAAAAGCACAGATAAGACACATATAACCAACTACTTGAAGATGAAGAGGAGCATGCCAAAAAGCCAAAAAATTCCTCCCTCCTCATGAATAAGTAATGAGACATCAAAATAAGGAGCTTCATGTCGTCTCCTCTCCCTCCTGTGCTAAAACGGAGGCCCTGAAATATTTATAGTCTCTGTCAGGCCACTGCCTCTGCGCTCCATTACAATCAAAGCATTCTCTATCTTACGTTTATCTCTCTCTCCTTCTCTCTCTGTCTTAACACAGTCACATACAAACTACGGCACATAATCCATTGTGCGTATACAACACAGATACAGACAAATAAGTCAATAGACACATACAAATGCACACACACCTGATTGTGACTCATCTTCAGTCTAAACCATCTTTCATAAGATGCATAATGGACACCAATGAAACACAGCAGGTACTGCATACCCACGTCTAGCTACCGTGCACTGTATACATCAGAACCATTGTACAGTATTCTCTCACTTCCCATAACCTCCAATTAGACTGCATCAGATTCTCCCTCTTTATTAACCATGCCATATTCACATAATTGCTTCATGGAAGAAACCTGCAGATCACATTCCATCTCTCTCTTTATCTCTGTTTCCCTCCATCTCTCTCCATCTCTCTACTCCTCTACTCTTCACTAGCACTTCTCAATCTCGTTACATTGCAGCCCACTGCGTTCCCCTTCAACATTCATTTATTTCCACCCTCATTCTCTCCCTCCAACTAAATCTCTACAACTCCCTGTCTCTATATGGCGTTGTTCCGTCTCCCCATGTCCCCCCATCCTCTTCCTTATTGTTTCTTCCTTTCCCCGATGCTCTATGACCTCACTATCTCCTTCTTTGAACCTCCCTTATCTCCCTCTATGACCCTCCCCTATCTCCCTCTATGACCCTCCCCGATCTCCCTCTATGACCCTCCCCGATCTCCCTCTTTCTCTCCCTGACCCGCCGCAGTTCCCCACTCCCTCTCTCTTCGTTTCCTTTCATTATTCATGAGTACTGCAGGAGCTCCGGACGCTGAGCATGCTGGGTAGAGATCCTCTGAGTCTCTTTATGACATCATCACTCTATGCTGACGCTAGGCTCCCTCGTCACTCTGGTGACTAGCGCAGGGCATGATCCAGCACTTCAGTACACAGCTTCTGTTCACTGTGTTCTATCCTTTATATTGGCTACATGTGCAATTCTGGCAAAGAAAAAAATATCTTAAGAATCCTCTGTTTATATGCCAAGGTAAATAAAACATATAAACAGAGGGTTTAACAACGAGGCCATCAAATATTTATATATTGTGTACAGCTTATATTTAGACTCTTGACCACTTAAATATAGACTCTGGACCACTTATAAATAGACTGTGGAATAATACAACACTAGATGTGTATGTAGTCTGTCTCTGTCAGCTCTAAAGTTAGGTTGGTTAAGCGGTGCTCCAGCAGGTGCTAGGAGGAGAGGAAGTCTGTGTGTCTGAGAGTCGTGTAGCAGCAGGTCCTATAAAGAGCACCACACGGTCAATGACTCCACCAGCTCCCACAGGCCCAATACACCATCACTGTGACAGGGAGAGGAGGAGAGAGGGAGAGGGGTGGGTGAGGAGAGGCAGAAGGAAAGGACAGAGGGGGGATGGATAAGGTAGAGGGGACGAGGACGAGGACGGAGGAGCACAGAAAGGTAGTGGCAGAAGGAGGGGAGGGAGGGAGGTGTTAGTATTTGATATTCTTCAATAACACAGACCCCAAATCAAATCAGGGGAAGAAAAATAGGTTTATTCAAAGAGGATAAATCATAGATGTTATGTTGAGAGGTAGATGGCCGTTCCTTCTCTGTCCTCAGTGATTCTCTCCTGTGATTCTATCCACAGAACATAGGGACAGGTTGTAGGTTATAACCCAGCCCTAGCATGTGGTTGACCAATTAGAATTCCTTGCAATAAAACAGGGCCAATGGCCAAATAACACGTATCCTATTTCAGGCTTGATGTCTAGACAAATTCCTCCCATGTCTCTGACCCATTGATCAATAATTCCCTTTTACAGAAAAAACACTATTTCCATTGATCGTTAGTACACTATTAATCTCTCATCCTCTGTCTCTGCATTGTGTATTTATCTTCTAAATATTCTTATACTCCCCTCTAGACCATTTTAGAAATAAATCTACTTAAAAATGTATTTTTTAGAAAACAGAAAAAATAGACAGTATAAAAAACATTAGCCGTAAGCATAAAATCACTACCATTAAAACACCTTGCATTTCTATAAAACACAAAGGGCATATTGTACTTGCTGTTACAATAAGAAATAGATTTAAAACAAAGTTATAGAAAATAACTATTAACAATCAGGTGTAATGATGATTCGCACCACATCCTGTATTAGGAGGAAACTCACACACACAAAAACGTCTACAAGAAAATCATATTCAATCGTCCTATTGGCAAGTAATCATTCACCAAGTCCTTTAAAAGTGACCAGCTCCTCCTCACTGGCATCAGTCCCACATTGATAACTATTAGAAATGATGTTCTGACAGTCTGCCGGTAGTGAGGAATTCTTCTCCCATTCCACGGGTTAAGGACTTTTCTAATGAACACTTCACCGGTGATCTTGTATCATTTCAGGTAGAGTCCTTGGTTCAAGGGATATTGCTTCAGCTTCAGACTGTAGATTCTCATAACCTGTAACGAAGGAAACAAAAAAGGGAAGGTAACATGTCCTGGTTTCAAGATAAATTAATATTTCACATTAATTTCTCTAAGTAAGCATGTCCCGATTTTCAGTAAAAAGCTGGACATTTCACCTAGATATCCCTAATATGATGACTGAGGTGTACAACATAGAGGCTTATCAGCTTCTGATCATCTTACTATGCTTCTTCACCCAAGATTGGCCCCCGTTTCCTAATCAATCAGTTCTTTATTCTCCAGTCTCCGCTTTGTCATCGACATGGACAACCTTGCAATGAGTGACATAATATCCATCGTGATTTTCCTTGGACTTTTACTGCTGACCTTGTTATGAGCAAAAGTTGATAAGGACTTTCCCATTTTGGTCCTAATGAGTCTGTTCCATATTTTTTTTACCATCACCCACTGGTACTACGTCATGTCCCCCTCGGAAGTTATTCTCCACGCCTCTTCTACTTGTCTGTCTGCTTCCCCGACTGCATTAGAGAGTTGTATGCAATAATTAAGCATTGTGTCACTCAAAGTGAACGTCTGCTTTTCTCAAATCTAACGTGCCTGGTACTGTCACATTGTCCATTGTAGTAACTTCCCATGCCCAGCCTGCCTTCCTCATACACCCCCTCCACAATGCTTGAACCATCTGTGTATAAGTTAAACTCAGGGTTTTCAAACGGATGACTCTTAATAAACCAATCACAGAGCTGATCCAAAACCAACTCACAACGGTCGTGTTCAAGTAATGTGGTATCTGGAGGAAGCATCAGTGTAGCTGGATTACATGGTGTGCCACGTTGTATGATGTTGTTAGGAGCCTCCACTACTTTATTAGCGTCCATAGCTTCTTTGCTAGCACACTGGTACCATATCCAGTTCCACACTCATTTCTCTTCGTAGTCCAAATATGATGGTTCTGAACTGTAGATTCCTGCAGTTGCCTATTTTGCCACGTCACCTTCCCTTCAGAAATGTTCAGTGTAGAGTCAAGTTGCATAATAACATCAAGGCCTAAAATAGGTTGTTCAAATGAGCTTATCCACACCCCTGCATCAATCTTCATTGGACCAATAGAAATTGATAATGGTTTGGTCTGTTTCATATCTGTCCCCCCCACTCATGTTGCTCTCATCTTCTTGCCTGTGTACTGATGACATACAGTATATGTTTTGCATAAGATATGGGCAATACAGTGACTTCATCACCCGTATCTACTAAATAATCTACTGCAAAGTTGTTAACCATCATGTTCACATATATTCCATCCGATTTCATATGTACACCAGCCGAGATGGGACGGAAGAGGGGGGTCTATTAGTTTACCTCTACAGCATCCAGCAAACTCGGCTGCTTACATTTCTGCATCAGCATTGTATCATTGGGGCTGTTGTCCTGTTTCCATTTTCCCTTAGACGGACCCTGCATCTCCTGGCCATTCCTCATAAGAACACATTTTCTTTTCCGAAATTCTTCTTGCCAGTGACTAGAAATCCCGAAATAATGACATACACCAGGTTTCTCTTCTGCTGAACGAATAATGTTGTTGGTTTCATTCGAAACCTGCACACCTCTGGTAACAGTCGGTTTATTATGTTGATTGATGTCTCTGTCCAGTCGTGACAACCTGTCAATGAAGTAGCCATAGTTTTGTCTCTCCCAGTCATTAGTTGTGGAAACATTTTTTTTTTACAAATCATCATGTATGGATTGCATCAGCTGATGGGTGAATACCCCATTTCTGGAGGACTTGAGTGTATCTTCATCTTCCATGTCAGATAACCCACTGTGTCTAACCACCTCTGCTCTAAACCTTTCTTCAATTCAACAAACGGTTATTTCGGTTTCTGAACACATTTGGTTATCTCTCCCCAATTGGTGGTTGCATGTATGTATGGTTCTCCATCCATCAGCCACATCTTGCTCTTCACCACCCACAGCTCTATAAACATTTTCTTCAAGTACACCATGTTCACGGTGGTTCAAAGCGAAGGCTAATAACTGTAACCCATCATAAGGATGTAGATGGTAGAGTTTCTTATAACGCTTCAAATTGTCCCACGTTTTCATACCCACTTCTAGGGGATGTTTCAAAGTTTTTGACCATTCATACAACTATTCTGGAGATGCTGATTTGTGTGATTACTGTCACTTGAGGTTTGTCTTTACCACCTTTTGCAGACTGTGTTCTGGTTGGCCTAAGATATCATTCTTCACCGCTGGCAGTGCTGACCAGATACTTGAAACCTGATCTGCCTTACGCAACTTAGCCTGAGGATAGATTGAGGGAACAAAGAGACCACAGGTGGGGGTCAAGTCTGTTTTTATGACTCTTGGTTGTAATTGTTGAATTTCTTCCTTCAAGGTTTTGATCTGTTCACAAAGAGCTTTCAAACTATACTCATCTCTCTGCTTTGTCCTGTCATGATTATCTAATTTCTGTCATTTGGCTCAAACAGTTAAAGACCATTGTGTCTTTGTCAAGGAATTAGACATTCTCTGTATTTTTCCTCAAGCTTTTTGTATATCAGACAGATTCCATATTCCATCTTTGTCAACAATGACAGAATATTTATTTATTATCTCTTGTCAACACTTCTCTACTTTGAAATGGTTCTTCATATCACTAGACAGTGAATTTAAAATCTGTTTCATGCTCACATCCGGAGGAGCTGTTCCGCCCTTTTCCAGAGTGGTTCTCACTTAACAATGGCATTATATTAACTTCAAAAGTTGTATAATATATGTGTGTGTGTGTGTGTGTGTGTGTGTGTGTGTGTGTGTGTGTGTGTGTGTGTGTGTGTGTGTGTGTGTGTGTGTGTGTGTGTGTGTGTGTGTGTTTATAACCCCCTTTGAGGACTCAAACCTCTTCTAGAACACAAATTGTCTCTGTAGGACCTGGCTACCCGTAAAACTTATGTTCACTTCAAAAAGCTTGTTGAAGGCTTACATTAACCGCACATGTAAAAAATTGCTACTCAACTAGCAACTCACTTCTTCTATGCAACAAGAAGGTTTCACAAAAAAAAAGAAAGGACTCTAACCTTTTAATAGAGGACTTGAACCCATATAATAGAGAACAAAGCTGTAAGAGGACTCAAACCACTAACTGAGCAAACAAAGGACTAAACTCTATAACAGAGAACAAAGGACTTGAACCTTATACATCACAGATACATATCACTCATTGCATGCACTAATTTTAACCTGATTTGGTTCTTGTAAAATGATATTGGTCTAGACTCACCCAGCAATTATGCCACCAATCAGGAGAGTTGACTCCCCAAAATGGGTTGCGCTCAGCCTTCTCTCTTTCTTCAGGAGCAACACACAGTTGATACGTTTTTTCTTGTTGTTGTTCAGACCAATTCATCCGGGTCACGGCACCAAATGTTAGAAGTTGAAGTTATTCTATAATAACACAGACCCCAAAGCAAATCAGGTGGAGGAAAATAGGTTTATTCAGAGAGGATAAATCATAGATGTTATGTTGAGAGGTAGATGGCCGTTCCTTCTCTGTCCTCAGTGATTCTCTCGTCAGTGATTCTCTCCTGTGATTCTATCCACAGAACATAGGGACAGGATGTAGTTTATAACCCAGCCCTAGCCTGTGGTTGACCAATTATAATTCCTTGCAATAAAACAGGACCAATGGCCAAATAACAAGTATCCTAATTCAGGCTCGATGCCTAGACACATTCCTCCCATGTCTCTGACCCATTGATCAATACATCCCTATTACAGAAAAAACACTATTTCCATTGATCGTTAGTACTCTATTGACCTCTCGTCCTCTGTCTTTGCGTTGTGTATTTATCTTCTAAACATTCTTATAGACGGAAGAAGCAGAGCTAGCAAGAGGGATTGGGAGGGGAGTTAAATAGACAAGATAAGGAGAGGGGGGAGCTAAACAGTTGGAAATGTGGGATAAAGGGAGAGAGAGGGGTCAAGTGAAAGTGCTGATGATAGAGAAGGAAACTAAAGGAGAGGAACATGAGAGAGAGAGAGGGGAAAGGAAAGCGATAGAGAGGGACAAAGAGAGGATATTTTGCTGTTTCAGAGGACACAAGGCAAGGGCAAGGTATATCCTTAAATACATTACTATCATGGCTTGTCTCTCTGAAACAAACTTGAGGACAACCAGGGCCAATTTTTACATCCCTTACATCAATGAAATTGGGACAAGTTATAATAAGGTTTCTTTTCCATCATTGGGAGTGGGAATAACTCCACTCACTTATTTCTGACAGTTTGAACTGGTGAGGGGGGCGGTAACAGGACTTTGCCTGACATGCCATCAATAATGAAGAGGTCATGGTAACATATGAGCCCTCCTTTCTCTCTCCTGTCCTACCGAGTCTGTTCCCTTCATACACACTGGCACACACTCACGTCTGCAGCTGTTCTGCGCCGTCTCCCCCCAGACGATTCTGTCACACTCCTCTTTTGAGAGGTGTGAGGTCATCATCTCTCCATAAACCTCTGCTCTATGTGACTGTAGATTCATCATCTGTTCATGTGCAGGTGACCTCAGTCCGGGGCCAAGGCCAGGTACTGTCTCAACCTGATCACTGTTACAACACTAAATTATTCAGCTCTGAAAAGGTTTTCCATTAGCCGTCAATTGCCGGCTGTTAGCCGCATTTTGGCTGAAAGAAAAAAAAATCCCATTGCAAAATAATGCTTTCTATTCATTGATAGAAATACCAGTCGATGTAAATACATTTGACCATCATGCTTATCGGTCTATAGGTACATTTTCATAATATAGTGGAATTAAATTGGTGTGTGTGTGTGTTTTCATTAATCATCACGCATACAGAGCCGATTTGGAGCAGGATTTCACCTGCTGCTCCTCAGCTGTTTGCTGCTGGACTAAAACATACTTTTATAAGCCCATTCATTGAGCAACAATTATTTATGAAAATTGTATGTTAAAAACAGTTTAGTGCACAATAAAGAAATAGCCATTACCTTTATTTCTCAAGTGGTAATTAAAGCGCGCCTTCATTCCCCATTCAAGTGCAGGCCTACAGGCTATCAGCGTGTCACCACCGCTTCACAATGTGAGCTGGAGGCAGTCTGCATTTTGAATATATTCAGACCCCTCAACTTTTTCCACATTTTGTTCCATTACAGCCTTATTCTAAAATGTATTTAAAAAAAAATCCTCATCAATCAACACACAATACCCCAAAATGCTCTTCAGAGGGTGGTGCAGTCTGCCCAACGCAATACCGGGGGCAAACTTCCCACCCTAATGGACACCTAAAGCCCCCGATGCCATGGGAAGGCCAAAAAGATCATCAAGGACATCAACCACCCGAGCCACTGCCTGTTCACCCCGCTATCATCCAGAAGGCGAGGTCAGTACAGGTGCATCAAAGCTGGGAACGAGAGACTGAAAAACAGCTTCTATCTCAAGGCCATCAGACTGCTAAACAGCCATCACTAGCACATCAGAGGCGGCTTATAAATGGATCAGTAGCCACTTGAATAATGTTTCCTTATCTAGCGTTAGTCATCTCATATGTATAAACTGCACTCCACACTATTCTACGGTATCTTCGTCACTTTTAAATTGTGTTTACATATTGCATCACCCATCTCATATGTATATACTTTATTCTATACTATGCCACTGTCCAATGCTGCTCTGACATACAGTATGTACAGTTGAAGTTGGAAGTTTACATACACTTAGGTTGGAGTCATAAAAACTTGTTTTTCAACCACTCCACAAATTTCTTGTTAACAAACTATAGTTTTAGCAAGTCGGTTAGGACATCTACTTTGTGCATGACACAAGTCATTTTTCCAACAATTGTTTTCAGACAGATGATTTCACTTATAATTCACTGTATCACAATTCCAGTGGGTCAGAAGTTAACATACACTAAGTTGACTGTGCATTTAAACAGTTTGGAAAATTCCAGAAAATGTGGTAATTGATCTTCCTTGAGATGTTTCTACAATGTGATTGGAGTCCACCTGTTGTAAATTCAATTGATTGGACATGATTTGGAAAGGCACACACCTGTCTACATAAGATCCACAGTTGACAGTGCATGTCATAGCAAAAACCATGCCATGAGGTTGAAGGAATTGTTCGTAGATCTCCGAGACAAGATTGTGTCGAGGCACAGATATGGGGAAGGGTACCAAAACATTTCTGCAGCATTGAAGGTCCCCAAGAACACAGTGGCCTCCATAATTCTTAAATGGAAGAAGTTTGGAACCACCAAGACTCTTTGAAACCACCAAGACTTTTGCCACCTGGCCAAACTGAGCAATCTGGGGAGAAGGACCTTGGTTAGGGGGGTGACAAGAACCCAATGGTCACTCTGGCAGAGCTCCAGACTTCCTCTGTGGAGATGGGAGAACCTTCCAGAAGGACAGCCATCTCTGCAGCACTCTACCAATCAGGTCTTTATGATAGAGTGGCCAGACGGAAGCCACTCCTCAGTAAAAGGCACATGACAGCCCCCTTGAAGTTTGTCAAAAGGTACCTAAAGGAAAACAATGAACACTATGGTTCTCAGATCCTCAAGGCACTACAGAGGGTAGTGAGTACGGCACAGTACATCAAGCTTCCTGCCATCCAGAACCTCTATACCAGGCAGGCAGTGTCAGAGGAAGGCCCTAAAAACTACCAAAGACTCCAGCTACCCTAGTCATAGACTGTTCTCTCTGCTACCGCACAGCAAGCGGTACCGGAGCGCCAAGTCTAGGTCCAAAACTCTGTTTATTAACTATGCATAGTCAATACCTCTACCTACATGTACATATTACCTCAATTACCCTGTGCCCCTGCACATTGACTCTGTACCCGTACCCGCAGTATATAACTCGTTACTGTTATTTTATTGTTGGTCTTTAATTATTATTATTTAATTGTTTTATGTAACTACTTTAACACTTATTTTTCTTAAAAATGCATTGTTAGTTAAGGAGTTGAAAGTAAACATTGAACTGTAAGGTCTACACCTGTTGTAGTCGGTGCATGCGACAAATACAATTTGATTTGATTTTGTCTTAAATATCACAATTGTATGTCAAAATGTGTACTTAATTTACGCTTTCAGTAGTGTAGCAGCACATGCTCCCATCCAGAGCAGCCTCCTTTATCAGCCGCAGTGCTTACTAGATGATTAACTACTACAACATGGTTGTTATCAAGCTACAACATGGCAGTGACCTACAACATGGTTGTTATCAAGCTACAACATGGCAGTGACCTACAACATGGTTGTTATCAAGCTACAACATGGCAGTAACCTACAACATGGCTGTTATCAAGCTACAACATGGCAGTGACCTACAACATGGTTGTTATCAAGCTACAACATGGCAGTGACCTAAAACGTGGTTGTTATCAAGCTACAACATGGCAGTGACCTAAAACATGGTTGTTATCAAACTACAACATGGTTGTTATCAAGCTACGACATGGCAGTGACCTACAACATGGCTGTTATCAAGCTACAACAACATGGCAGTGACCTACAACAAGGTTGTTGTCAAGCTACAACATGGCAGTGACCTACAACATGTTTGTTATCAAGCTACAACATGGCAGTGACCTACAACATGGCTGTTATCAAGCTACAACATGGCAGTGACCTACAACATGGTTGTTATCAAGCTACAACATGGCAGTGACCTAAAACATGGTTGTTATCAAACTACAACATGGTTGTTATCAAGCTACGACATGGTTGTTATCAAGCTACGACATGGCAGTGACCTACAACATGGCTGTTATCAAGCTACAACATGGCAGTGACCTAGGTGACCTACAACAAGGTTGGTTGTCAAGCTACAACATGGCAGTGACCTACAACATGTTTGTTATCAAGCTACAACATGGCAGTGACCTACAACATGGCTATTATCAAGCTACAACATGGCAGTGACCAACAACATGGTTGTTATCAAGCTACAACATGTTTGTTATCAAGCTACGACATGGCAGTGACCTACAACATGGTTGTTATCAAGCAACAAAATGGCAGTGACCTATAACATGGTTGTTATCAATCTACAACATGGCAGTGACCTACAACATGGTTGTTATCAATCTACGACATGGCAGTGACCTACAACATGGTTGTTATCAAGCTACGACATGGTTGTTATCAAGCTACGACATGGCAGTGACCTACAACATGGTTGTTATCAAGCTACATGGCAGTGACCTATGGTTGTTATCAAGCTACAACTATGGCAGTGACCTACAACATGGTTGTTATCAAGCTACAACATGGCATGGTTGTTATCAAGCTACAACATGGCAGTGACCTACAACAACATGGTTATCAAGCTACAACATGGCAGTGACCTAACAACATGGCAGTGACCTACAACATGGTTGTTATCAAGCTACAACATGGTTGTTATCAAGCTACATGGCAGTGACCTACAACATGGCTGTTATCAAGCTACAACATGGCAGTGACCTACAACATGTTATCAAGCTACAACATGGCAGTGACCTACAACATGGTTGTTATCAAGCTACAACATGGCAGTGACCTACAACATGGTTGTTATCAAGCTACAACATGGCAGTGACCTACAACATGGTTGTTATCAACATGGTTGTTATCAAGCTACAACATGGCAGTGACCTACAACATGGTTGTTATCACAACATGGTTGTTATCAGTGACATGGCAGTGACCTACAACATGGTTGTTACTAAGACATGGCAGTGACCTACAACATGGTTGTTATCAAGCTACAACATGGTTGTTATCAAGCTACAATATGGCAGTGACCTACAACATGGCTGTTTTCAAGCTACAACATGGCAGTGACCTACAACATGGCTGTTATCAAGCTACAACATGGCAGTGACCTACAACATGGTTGTTATCAAGCTACAACATGGCAGTGACCTACAACATGGCTGTTATCAAGCTACAACATGGCAGTGAGCTACAACATGGTTGTTATCAAGCTACAACATGGCTACAACATGGTGACCTACAACATGGTTGTTATCAAACATGCTACAAAACATGGTTGTTATCAAGCTACAACATGGCACACAACATGGCAGTGACCTACAACATGGTTGTTATCAAACATGCTACAAAATGGCATCAAGGTACAACATGGCAGTGACCTACAACATGGTTGTTATCAAGCTACAACATGGTTGTTACAACATGGTTGTTATCAAGCTACAAAATGGCAGTCAAGCTACAACATGGCAGTGACCTACAACATGGTTGTTATCAAGCTACAACATGGTTGTTATCAAGCTACAACATGGCAGTGACCTACAACATGGTTGTTATCAAGCTACAACATGGCAGTGACCTACAACATGGTTGTTATCAAGCTACAACATGGCAGTGACCTACAACATGGTTGTTATCAAGTACAACATAGTGACCTACAACATGGTTGTTATCAAGCTACAACATGGCAGTGACCTACAACATGGTTGTTATCAAGCTACAACATGGCAGTGACCTACAACATGGCTGTTATCACAACATGGCTAGACCTACAACATGGTTGTTATCAAGCTACAACATGGCAGTGACCTACAACATGGTGTTATCAAGCTACAACATGGCAGTGACCTACAACATGGTTGTTATCAAGCTACAACATGGCAGTGACCTACAACATGGTTGTTATCAAGCTACAACATGGCATGATCAAGCTACAACATGGCAGTGACCTACAACATGGTTGTTATCAAGCTACAACATGGCAGTGACCTACAACATGGTTGTTATCAAGCTACAACATGGCAGTGACCTACAACATGGTTGTTATCAAGCTACAACATGGTGACCTACAACATGGTTGTTATCAAGCTACAACATGGCAGTGACCTACAACATGGTTGTTATCAAGCTACAACATGGTTGTTATCAAGCTACAACATGGCAGTGACCTACAACATGGTTGTTATCTAGCTACAACATGGCAGTGACCTACAACATGGTTGTTATCAAGCTACAACATGGCAGTGACCTACAACATGGTTGTTATCAAGCTACAACATGGCAGTGACCTACAACATGGTTGTTATCAAGCTACAACATGGCAGTGACCTACAACATGGTTGTTATCAAGCTACAACATGGCAGTGACCTACAACATGGTTGTTATCAAGCTACAACATGGTTGTTATCAAGCTACAACATGTGACAGTGACTACAACATGGTTGTTATCATGGTGACCTACAAGTTGTTATCAAGCTACAACATGGCAGTGACCTACAACATGGTTGTTATCAAGCTACAACATGGCAGTGACCTACAACATGGTTGTTATCAAGCTACAACATGGCAGTGACCTACAACATGGTTGTTATCAAGCTACAACATGGCAGTGATCAAGCTACAACATGGCAGTGACCTACAACATGGTTGTTATCAAGCTACAACATGGCAGTGAACAACATGGCAGTGACCTACAACATGGTTGTTATCAAGCTACAACATGGCAGTGACCTACAACATGGGCAGTGACCTACAACATGGTTGTTATCAAGCTACAACATGGCAGTGACCTACAACATGGTTGTTATCAAGCTACAACATGACCTACAACATGGTTGTTATCAAGCTACAACATGGTTGTTATCAAGCTACAACATGGCAGTGACCTACAACATGGTTGTTATCAAGCTACAACATGGCAGTGACCTACAACATGGTTGTTATCAAGCTACAACATGGCAGTGACCTAAAATGGTTGTTATCATGGTTGTTATCAAGCTACAACATGGCAGTGACCTACAACATGGTTGTTATCAAGCTACAACATGGTTACAACATGTTATCAAGCTACAACATGGCAGTGACCTACAACATGGCTGTATCAAGCTACAACATGGCAGTGACCTACAACATGTTATCAAGCTACCTACAACATGACATGGCAGTGACCTACAACATGGTTGTTATGGCATGTTATCAAGCTACAACATGGCAGTGACCTACAACATGGTTGTTATCAAGCACAACATGCTGACCTAAACATGGTTGTTATCAAGTGACCTACAACATGGTAGTTATCAAGCTACAACATGGTTGTTATCAAGCTACAACATGGCAGTGACCTACAACATGGTTGTTATCAAGCTACAACATGGCAGTGACCTACAACATGGTAGGTATCAAGCTACAACATGGCAGTGACCTACAACATGGCTGTTATCAAGCTACAACATGGCAGTGACCTACAACATGGTTGTTATCAAGCTACAACATGGTGACCTACAACATGGTGACAAGCTACAAACATGGTAGGTATCAAGCTACAACATGGCAGTGACCTACAACATGGTTGTTATCAAGCTGCAACATGGCAGTGACCTACAACATGGTTGTTATCAAGCTACAACATGGCAGTGACCTAAAACATGGTTGTTATCAAGCTACAACATGGCAGTGACCTACAACATGGTTGTTATCAAGCTACAACATGGTGACCTACAACATGGTTATCAAGCTACAACATGGCAGTGACCTACAACATGGTTGTTATCAAGCTACAACATGGCAGTGACCTACAACATAAGCTACAACATGGCAGTGACCTACAACATGGTAGTTATCATGGCAGTACAACATGGTTGTTATCAAGCTACAACATGGCAGTGACCTACAACATGGTTGTTATCAAGCTACAACATGGCAGTGACCTACAACATGGTTATTATCAAGCTACAACATGACAGTGACCTACAACATGGTATCAAGCTACAACATGGCAGTGACCTACAACATGGTACAAGCTACAACATGGTTGTTATCAAGCTACAACATGGCAGTGACCTACAACATGTTATGTTGACCTACAACATCAAACATGGTTGTTATCAAGCTACAACATGGCAGTGACCTACAACATGGTTGTTATCAAGCTACAAACATGGTAGTTATCAAGCTACAACATGGTTGTTATCAAGCTACAACATGTGACCTGTTATCAAGCTACAACATGGTACCTACAACATGGTATATCAAGCTACAACATGGCATGACCTACAACATGGTTGTTATCAAGCTACAACATGGTTGTTATCAAGCTACAACATGGCAGTGACCTACAACATGTGTTATCAAGCTACAACATGGTTGTTATCAAGCTACAACATGGCTACACAACATGGTTGTTATCAAGCTGACCTACAACATGGTTGTTATCAAGGTTGTACACAACATGGCAGTGACCTACAACATGGTTGTTATCAAGCTACAACATGGCTGACCTACAACATGGTTGTTATCACAACATGGCAGTGACCTACAACATGGTTGTTATCTAGCTACAACATGGCAGTGACCTACAACATGTGACCTACAACATGGTTGTTATCAAGCTACAACATGGCAGTGACCTACAACATGGTTGTTATCAAGCTACAACATGGCAGTGACCTTCAACATGGTCATAGCGGTAAGTTGCCATAGTGTTAGAGGACAGAGGAGAAAGATAGTCAATCTCTATTACTGTATAGCAGTAAAAAGGTCAGTTGTAAGACATGAAGTTGAAGAGTCATCCTGGTCCTCTATAGTGAAAACTCAGAACAGGAAGTCAACTTGGCAGAAAAATACTTCAGGGTGATATTTGGGGACACATCTTCTACACCAAATATTGCAATATCCGATATAATTGTTTTGCGCCATTAATGACAAAATGTTTTTTTTGCTTATTTACAAAATTAGAGTCACATTCTCATTAAATAATCTTTGTGTGCCGAAAAATGTATCTAAGTTAATTCATTTAGACTTAATTTGACATATGGATACAGCTTAACTGATACAACTGCACAGTTTCGATTTGTAATGTTCAAATAGAGCATAGTCTTGAACACCACAAAATATCTTCTTGCACGTCACAATATATCGGCAATGTCAAAAATTCACAATATTCTATTTATTCATCTATCGTCCCAACCCTAGTATTGGATGACTTTGGTAAGGTCATTGTGGGAAGTAACATGTCACTGTGGCTTCTTGTAGAAAGAGGCAGAAGAGGGGCACGTGCTCCTGTCCTGGTCTGTATTGACATTGATTGACTGACTACCAAATGATCCCTGTCACATCTCTGTAACTGTAGAGTGCTCTAAAGCTGACACAGACACACACATACCCACAAAATACCCACACAAGCACACACACACATGCATCCACATACATGTATGTACACATGCACACACACACATTATTCAAAGACGGACACAACAAACCCTTCTATTCGAGCAGGCACACGTAAAGTATCATACAGTCAGCACACACTACACTACATCAACCTAGCCCTACTGCCAACAGCCACTCCCAGGACATGTGTTCTTCACTTCTAATCACACACATGCACACGCCATCCCACCACCCACATAACACATAGGCTACAACACACACCATGCTACACATACAGTGCATTCTGAAAGTATTCAGACCCCTTATTCTAAAATAGATTTTGGATCTGCAGCCTCAAGTCTTCTTGGATATGATGCTACAAGCTTGGCACACCTGTATTTGGGGAGTTTCTCCTATTCTTCTCTGCAGATCCTCTCAGCTCTTTCAGGTTGGATGGGGAGCATTGTTGCACAGCTATTTTCAGGTCTCTCCAGAGATGTTCGATCGGGTTCAAGTCCGGGCTCTGGCTGGGACACTCAAGGACATTCAGAGACTTGTACCGAAGCCACTCCTGCATTGTTTTGGCTGTGTGCTTAGGGTCGTTGTCTTGTTGGAAGGTGAACCTTTGCCAGTTTGAGGTCCTGAGAGCTCTGGAGCAGGTTTTCATCAAGGATCTCTCTGTAGTTTGCTCTGTTTATCTTTCGCTAGATCTGACTAGTCTCCCAGTCACTGTCGCTGAAAAGCATCCTCACAGCATGATGCTGCCACCACCATGCTTCACCGTAGGGATGGTGCCAGGTTTCCTCCAGACGTGAAGCTTGGCATTCAGGCTAAAGAGTTCAATCTTGGTTTCAACAGACCAGAGAATCTTGATTCTCATGGTCTGAGAGAACTTAAGGTGTGTAATAGAAAAAGTATTTACCTGATTTATTTGATATTAATGGTTAACAACAAATATTTAACTAATAGTAAGATATTTATGTTCTGCTAATGCTGTGTCTTTATGGTCTCCATGGTCTCTTCCTGCAGTTAGTCTCAGCTTATGGTCAAGGAAATGGGTTTTGCTAGTGATAGCTTGAGCTCACAATGACTTGGTGAAAAAAAACCTAATGCTGACATTCCTTAGACAAGATGTGGTGTGTGTGACCAAGATAGAGATAGCCTGGAACAGTTTAGAACAATCCCTTATTGTCCTAATCAACCTAGCATCTGGAAAACTATGCCGGGGTCAGGTTAAAATGGTACCGGGTTTAGATGACCACAGGATGAACCCAGAGCAGCTTATGATGCCCCTTGGCCTGCATGGGAGGGGAGGAACCAGCCATGACTAAGCATTCTTAGTGTCAGCTATATAAAGAACTCTGCATTTCTGTAAATGTTAGGCTGCTCTGCCCAACAGTCAAGAGTGTTGGGCTAACTAGTCTCATTATTGCAATAATTAATTGATATTAACTAGTTGGATATAGGGGGCGCTCTTTTAATTTTTGGATGAAAAACGTTCCCGTTTTAAACAAGATATTTTGTCACGAAAAGATGCTCGACTATGCATATAATTGACAGCTTTGGAAAGAAAACACTGACGTTTCCAAAACTGCAAAGATATTGTCTATGAGTGCCACAGAACTGATGTTACAGGTGAAACCCAGATAAAAATCGAATCAGGAAGTGCCGCATTTTTTGAAACCACCTCATGCCAATGACTCCTTATATGGCTGTGAAGGAGCAAGGAGTCAGCTTACATTTTTCACGTTTTTCCCAAGGTGTCTACAGCTTTGTGACGTCTTTTTAGGCATTTCCATTGGAGAATGGCTGTAAGAGACCATATAGGGCGAGTGGTCGCATGGTGTCTCCCGGAGAAAACCTTGCGTAAAATATTGAGGTAGCCATTTTTCCAATCGTTTCTTATGAGAAACCAACTGCCTCGACGGATATATTATCGAATACATATGTTAAAAACACCTTGAGGATGGATCCTAAACAACGTTTGCTGTGTTTCTGTCGATATTATGGAGCAAATTTTTTAAAAAGTTTGGCGTTATAGTTGAAATATTTTTTGGTCGATTTCTTAGCCAAGCAGGATGAACAAACGGGACGTTTTTCACCTACAAAAACAATCTTTTTGGAAAAAAGGAACATTTGCTCTCTAACTGGGGGTCTCCTGAGTGAAAGCATCCAAAGTTCTTCAAAGGTAAATTATTTAATTTGGTTGCTTTTCTTATTTTTGTGAAAATGTTGCCTGCTACCAGCAGAGCTAGCATAGCATTATGCCATGATAAACTTACACAAATGCTTGTCTAGCTTGGGCTGTAACGCATATTTTGAAAATCTAAGATGACAGTGTTGTTAACAAAAGGCTAAGCTTGTGTTTGAATATATTTATTTCATTTCATTTCATTTGCGATTTTCATTAATAGGAAAAGTTGCGTTATGGTAATGCGCTTCCGGCTATGATTACGCTCCCGGATACGGGATTGCTCGTCACTAGAGGTTAAATTAAGATAATTGTCTGAAGAAATGAAGTCTCTCTCAGTTTGGTTTTCCACGACAGGTGTCTTTTGGCAAACTCCAAGCAGGCGGTCATGTGCCTTTTATGGAGGAGTGGCTTCCGTCTGGCCAATCTACCATAAAGGCCTGATTGGTGGAGTGCTACAGAGATTGTTGTCCTTCTGGAATGTTCTCCCATCTCCACAGAGGAACTCTGGAACTCAGTCAGAGTGACCATCGGGTTCTTCTTCACCTCCCTGACCAAGGCCCTTCTCCGCCGATTGCTCAGTTTGGCCGGGCGGCCAGCTCTAGGAAGAGTCTGGTGGTTCTGAACTTTTTCCATTTAAGAATGATGGAGGCCGCTATGTTCTTTGGAACCTTCAATGCTGCATAAATGTTTTGTTACCCTTCCGCAGATCTGTGCCTCGACACAATCCTGTCTCGGAGCTCTACGGACAATTCCTTCGACCTCATGGCTTGGTTTTTGCTCTGACATGCACTGTCAACTGTGGGACCTTATATAGACAATCAATTGAATTTACCACAGGTGGACTCCAATGAAGTTGTAGGAACATCTCAAGGATGATCAAAGGGTCTGAATACCTATGTAAAAATGTGCAAACTTAAAAATGATTATGCAAAATTGTCATTATGGGGTATTGTGTGTAGATTGATGATCATTATTTTTTATTTAATCCATTTTAGAATAAGGCTGCAACGTAACAAAATGTGAAAAATTGGAAGGGGTCTGAATACTTTCTGAATGCACCATATATCACACATATATCACACACAAGCATGAATAGTTCACAATTCACAAACGAAGTACCTATCGTCCCTTCCTCCACTCCACACACACACAGTCTGACTGCTCTCCTGCACCTGACTTCGCCTCCCGTACACAGCCGTAACACAGGGTACTCATTACACGTATCTGTCTTCTACCTCTTTCCCTCTCCTTGCAACATGTCCCAGGATGAGGAATTGCTTTGTTAGTGCATTCACAAACGAGGTGGAAGGAGGGATCACAGTGAGGAGTGATGGATGGAGCACAAATAGGGGCAGAACGTGGGGAGCGAGGGAGTGTGGAAGAGACAGAGGAGAGGAAAAGGAGTGCAGGGCAAGGATTTGTCCAACCTGTTGGGTATAGAGAGAAACACAGAGTGTGATATTAAAGAGAGGAATAAGAGCCAGGGGGTGGAATGAGAAGAAAGGGAGAGAGGGAAAGAGGTAGAAGACAGATACGTGTAATGAGTACCCTGTGTTACGGCTGTGTATGGGAGGCGAAGTCAGGTGCAGGAGAGCAGAGTAGATTTAACAGGCGCACTTTTTTTCCGGTCAAGAAATAGACACAAAATGACATCAAAGAAAACACGGAACATGAACAAAAGTATAGAGTGTGAACATCTCACATAACAATAAACAATTACACACAATGACATGGAAGGGAACAGAGGACTAAATACATGCAGTGTGATTAGATAATGAAAACCAGGTGTGTATGGAAACAAGACAAAACAAATAGAAATATGAAAAATGGAGCGGCGATGACTAGAAAGCCGGTGACGTCGATCGCCGAACACCGCCCGAACAAGGAGAGGAGCCGACTTTGGTGGCAGTCGTGACACCCTGCAAAGTCAATCTTCACTCACTGAGACCAAGGCTCTGCAATCTTTGATCACATATGACAGCTAGAGACAGGAGCACTCCTGGGAACAGGCTTGGTATCAGTATTGATAAACATGGATATAAACTAAACTTATTATCTCCTGATATACCTGACTAATATTGAAAACTCAAACAGGTACATATTGAAGATGTGTATGCTCATCCCCAGAATACTTTCACGTGTCTCTTTTCAAAGGATGGAAATAAGAATATTAACAACTTTATAGATACGAACACTATAACAACATGAAAATGAAACGGATTCTACAAGAACCAATATCACTCCCTAAAAACACACCCCTATGGAACAATCCTTGGATAGCTTTTCATAATTCACCGATACCTTTGGCTCACATGGGAAACGAAAGGCATAGAAACTGTAAGTGACGTGGTAATAGGAAATACATTTTTTTCCATGACAGAATTAAAAAGACATTTGGACTGCTCACTGTAGACATTTTCAAATATATGCAACTTAAAAGTTGTATATCACCAAATTTCCACCTGAAAGGTTTTGGACATCACAGCAATGTTGAGGGAATCCTATTTGAGTCAGAAACAGATACTCATATGATAAGTAAGATATACAAAACCTTGCAGAGAGGCTATCCAGCTAACAATCTCTTAAAAAATATATACACTATTGGAACGAAGAATGAAATAAAACAGATATTGGCTCAAGATGGAGGGAATGTTGGAACATATTGAACTAAATTATAGTAAACTAAAATGTACATTTAATCCAGTATAAAGTAATGTATACAATGCATTATACATGACACAAAATTTACAAATTCTACAGCACAACGGCAGAGTCATGTCTTAAGTGTAAATCTAACAAGGACTCAATAATTCATGCCTTCTGGGAGTGCTATAAAATCCAAAGGTTATGGGCAGAGTTAAAAAGATGGCTGTCAGAAGTTGTACAATGGAAATGTATTTTTAATCTGTCTATCTGCATATTTCAAGACATGGCATGTGGAAGTGAGATATTGTTTTTGTAAATTATATTGAAGAAGCTATTACTTACATACTGGAAGTCAAAAGATACCCCAATGTAAAGAGAATGGAAGAATCAAAATGCTTAATGATTTAAATATTGAATTTAAAGTCATATGAGGTAGAGTCTTCCAAGCATTGAAAACAACATTGGGTGTGGATATGGTGGTAAGGTGGGTCTGAGCAAGTGGGATATTATTCATGTTTGTGGAAATGTATGTACGTAAATGCTAAGTTGTCTTCTGTTTTTGTCTATTGTATGTATCTTTATGTTTATTGTAATAAAAAAAAAACATTTAAAAAAGGACAATATTTCAAAAAAGGAATAGGCCTGTGGTTTGTGTGCATGTACTTGTGTGCTGTGTGCAGCTGACCCCACTACGTCTGTCTGTGTTTGTGACAGCAGGTCATCACTAATCACTCAGTGGGTGTTGTCGTACGACTCAGGGCCATGCTGAGAGAGGGGGAGAGAGAGGGGAGGTGAGGTGAGTGGAGGGGGGCATGAGGAGGTTGCAAGGTGGGGCAGAGGACAAGATCAGTACATCAAGCCACCCCCACACACAGTCTGCAACCCCTCCCAAAGGAGACTACAATAGCATGCAAACCAGTAAGTAAACTATACGTCACTTCACTTTCCTCATAGAATTATGTCATATCTACAGCCCAAATCCCTCTTGCTCTATGGGACTCCAGCAGACTTTTAATATGATTATGACCACTCCATGTGACCATCGCTAGCCGTTCTGAATCAGCATTATCCTCAGGTCCCATTCATCAGATAGGTTGTTGGCGCCAGGGTCAACGATAAGCCTTAAGGTCTAAGGGGTTAACACATTCTGCGTTGTTTTCTAAACTGATGCCTAGGGCTGGGGCTATTTTCTAGAAACGTGATATAGCAGCAGTGAGTCAGAGAGGCAGAGTGGAATACTAAATAAGGTTCTGATCTAAACTCATTAAACTAGTGTTTAAAGCAGCCAAACACCCCCAGGCCTAACCAGCTACTGAGACAATCACAGTGACACACACATAGACACCGTGAGATTACCATAATCAGGCCAACATGTTTTATAGGGATCCACTCTCTCGCTGTTGTCTGTAGCATAGCTAACACAGAATCACATCCAAGACATTGGTAATATGTGTGCATGACAAAATCATACAGCCCATTTAACAAACGAACAGTGGTGTAGCAACATTAGTGACATATATCATATGATGGTGGCATGGTGAGAACTCAGCACCTCCCCCCTCCATGACACATGCTGTTATACATTGGATACACAAGGAGTCCTAAGAACATAGCCCAGACAGACGTGTTGACATATTATGCCCCCAAAATATAGCGTTCTCATTGAGCCCACCAAAAATAATTGAATGCATCCACATTAACCAGCTACTGATCCTGATATACAGCACAGATTTAAACTGATTTATAGGATTTCCTGACGCTTTACTTAAAAAGTGTAGAAATCATGATTTTCGTTCACTCTCACACACTGCTGGCCGGTGGGCTTTAGGACAGTCAGTCAAATCAAATCAAATTTTATTTGTCACATACACATGGTTAGCAGATGTTAATGCGAGTGTAGCGAAATGCTACACTCGCACTCACATCAGTGGTTAGGTGTGCAGTATGGTGGTGTTTGTCCTTCTCTGTGTTTGTTCCTCTCACCTTGCTCCCCCTACTCAAGGGCTGCTGTGTCGAGCCAGCATTGCACTGTCACTCTGTCACCCTGTCACTGTCCCAAACCAGTTGAGTCAGACTCCATGATTCACTATTACAGTATGTGTCCATCTTCGAAAATAAAGAAATGTGTGTCCAATGTGTGAATAACATGGACATTTTGTTCGAAAGCGGGGATCTGCCAGTTGTTCGTCAAAATGAATTAACTGTAAAGAGACCTAAGGTCCTTCTGGGGTTAAGCGACCGTGATGTTTACATAGAGAGATAGAGGATCTGGAGGCACTTAGCTGGTCTGTGATGCTGTCCTATGAGCTGTGTGGGCTGTGTGGTGACTGTTGGTCCTCTGTGGTCTGGAACAGGGTGGCTAACACAGGTCTCATCAGTAAACAGCCAATTGAGGGAGATAAGAGCTGAGAGAGGGCTGGGGCTGGGGCAGCTGGGAAAGGGGGACTGATTGGGACAGGGAGTGTGGGCCCACTGTTAGTCACACTCCATGACAGAGTCTGCCACACACATGAACAATGATTAATACACACAGAACAGAGACAAGGAGAGAGAGAGCGAGAGCGAGAGAGAGATTTAAATCATCTGTATTGGGTCTGGGAAACCACAACACAATAAAAACTCATACAAAACCATAGTTACACATCAATTAAAAACACAACACCAAATCCTCCTCCACAGTAACTAAACACAACAGACTCTGAATACTCCATATACTCATAAACAGATCAATATTGTTAACAAGTTTGTAATAGGCTGCTGTCCCCGAATAGCCTGTACTTTAGCCCAAATATCAACAGTTGAGAAGAGAAAACCTCTCCCAAAGCTGAGAACGAAGAAGTGATCAGATCAATCATCCCGACCAATCTGGGACACTGTAAAAACAGATGTTCCAGAGTTTCAGACTCAGCACAGAATGGACACCCTTCCCCAACAGTAGGATCCAGTTGTAGCAGATGCATATTGGTGGCTATGGCTCCATGTATTATCCTCCATTGGAGGTCAGCTGTCCTCTTTTCAATAGGCAGTTTGTGAAAAAGAGGCTCTTCAAAAAGCCACATCCCTTGTGGCGTGCCGGCCTTACGGGACTTGACAAGAACTCTCCAAGCCTGCATAACAGACTCATAAAATGGAGTCAGGCCAGGCAAATCACCCCCTCCAGCTTTAAGAGGAAAAGGTGCTTGTCTAAGCCCAAACAACCTCTCCTCTCCTCATCAAGGTGTAGGCTGTGTCGACCCAGCTAGAACCGTCACTGTACAACAGTCTCTGGGCTGCTTGAAGCCGGAAAGCCATGATTCTAGAGGAAATGTCCACCAGGCCTTGCCCACCCTCGTGCAGTGGCAGGTACAGGGCTGCAGCTTTAATCCAGTGTTGTCCAGACCAGAAGAAATTGACAAGGGTCCTCTGAAGCTCTTGTATCAGACCTTCTTTAAGAAAAAACACAACTACTTTATTCATCCGTGATGTATAAGCAACATTCTCATATCCTACCTTCTCTCCTACGGCAACCAGAAACTCCTCCACAGTGACAGTAGCTTCAGTAACACACCTAAAGCCGTTCTGAAGTGACAGCACGGCTTTAGATGGGTCGCGTGTGGGTCACCATCCTCGCCAAAACCAGGGTAATTTCGACACGAAAAACAATATACTTATTTCTACCACAACAACTAAATAAAAATAATGATAACCTTAATCATCCAGAGGAAGAGAAAAAAAGATAGCAACAAGAAAAGGAAACGTAAAAGAAAAACCAAGATATCTAACTCTACACAACACTCGCACTCAGTCACACAATTCCCAGCATGCACCGAACACTCCCAGCATGCAGAGAGAGCGAGAGAGAGGGGGGGGGTAGGAAGAGAGGAGGGGAGAGAGAGGGAAATAGAGAGGAGAAGGGAGATGGTGAGGAGCTGAGAAGGTTAAAATCCCAGTCACAGAAAAGAGGAGACGTTGACTTTGGTGAGAAGGAGGGCACATCAATGCTCACAACTTGTGACATACAACTCCTCCGTCTTCAACGGCTACCTCTGGAGATCCTTTCAATCTCCACTTAGTTAGGTAAATCTGCTTGTGTTTTGTTTGCACCTTACTTGTAGAATAATCTCCCAAACTCTCTTAAACTGTATGATTTGGTGCCTCTAGGATTGAGACGGCTGATTGATGACCTTTTGACGGAAGAATGTCGTGGAAAATGTCAAGATTATGTTATAGTGCTTGTAAAATTATATTATAATCTTTGTATTCCATTAGAATGATTGTTTTATTCGACAGAATAGAGTATTCTGTTAACTATTGTGTGTGTGTTCCACTGAGGATGGGCCTCTATGAGATAGCACTGACAGAGGAGATTTACGATGTCTCTGGGTAATAAAGCCTAAAGAGCATTCCAGATAGTAAAGGTAATGTTTTTGTGCTATACCCTACCAGGGTGAGACGGGTTCCAGTTTGGAGTAGGAGGGGGCCAGACACTGGTCTTTACAATGAGAGCTGTTGACACAGCACTAACTATCTGCTATGTTTTATAGATATCTTTCATACAAATCTTAACCATTGTGAACTGTTCCTAAGATCTGTGGTTCGTCATGTAAGTTGAGAGGGGTGTATCTTGGCTATAAAAGATCTTTGTACTTTTCTGTATTCACTTTTCAATGGTTCATTGGAGATAGCGCATCATTGAAAGTCAAAAAGGACAATTGCAAAGCTCTTAATAAAAAAATATGTAGTTTAAGTGTAACTCTGACTGGTGTGTAGTTTGTAACTCTCCTCATTTGGTAAAGCAGAAATATGCCATGACAAGAATGTGTTTGTTTTCTATGATTGTTTGTCGTATCTGTTTTGCTTTTCATATTGTATTTATGTGTATATTTGTTTAAATTATAGGGCTCATCTGTAAAATATACCTTGGTCTCAGCATGACTCCCTGTCAAAATAAAGGTTCAATCAAATAAACACCCTGGTACCTTCCCCACTCCTTCTCACTGTCTATTTCCTGACCCAACCTCTCCTACACCTCACACTACCAAGTTTAGATTTGTATTTCACCACCCCTCAATTCAACCCCCTCTAGCCGTCTGACTCCTTCATTTTCAATCTCCTCAGAGATCCAGACACTTCTGTAGACGCGAGTCATAAAAGGGTCCATCTTATTCCTTATCAACCTTACCAGACAAAACCCATTGGTCTCCTTCGCTCTGCCTCTCCCACTTTCTCTCTCCTTCTCCAGACGCTGTATCTCTCTCAGATTACAGATATGCATGGGAGATCCTGAGCAATGGGGATACACTCACAGTGCAGGTTGGGAAGGTTGCTTGACTCCCTGGCTTTGAGTCCCTTTGGTTCAAATCAAATGTACATCATTCAAAAGACGCTGTTCCTGAATATGCTGAATGAGCAGGAAATTGGGTAGACATTAAGCTCGGTTCAAAGGATCACGGTCGATAATCATTATTAACTCCATCAGCAGAAGCAGGGAAGAGGCAGCGAACTTAGCCTTTCCACTGGGGAACATCCCCATGTCAGTTAATTAGGCAGAATGTGGACACCACAGAGGAATTTGATATGGTGCAGAGCACGTGCACATCTTAACCAGTTGATAACAACACATTGCCTCATTCTCAGTCAGACACACACACAATTCCAGTAGCCTACAAACAAACACAAACACACACACACACACACACAGTGACCCCTGGCAAACAAATGAACATAATATGTAAATTGGTATTAATGTCAACGTCCATGGTCAGACTGCCTTCCTAAACTTGCATTGGGAATCATTCAGAAAGATTTGTTGAATGCCAAACCAAGCAAATGGAGTAGACCTAGCTTCCTGCCAGAGGATTCCCAACTTCATTTACATAATGGTTCCACCAAGCGTGGCAGTTATTCTATTTTCATCATCTCACTTCCCGTTGGCTGGCAAGGGAGAGTGTTCATCAGCATTCACCACAGGTATCTAAACAGGGAGGATTGCCAGAGGTACACGGCTGGGGCGACAAACCACCTATCAGTCTGTCCATAGTGTCACTTCTTTAGCTCTCCCTTCCCCTCTTTCTCTCCTTGTGCCTGTAAGTGTTTCCAGTCTGTGTGTGCTATTGCACCTGTAGCAAATAAACAGAGAGTAATCAAAAGAGAGCAACCAACTGTGCCACCTCCCAGATATAATAGTCTCTCTCTTCTCTAAGTGTAAAGGACATTTTCCTCTGCTCTTTGCTTCTCTTTCTCAGCCATCTCTCTCTACCTCTATACCACTCCCCTCTATCTCCTTCTCTGCAACCCATCTCTCTGCATCCCTTTATCTACCTTCTCTCTCCTTTTCCTTGTGCTCTTCCCCCCCCCTTAGTGGGAATGGGTGTAAGCTGCTCCTTTCTTCCACTCCCTCTCCTCGCTCTCTCTCTCTCTTCCTCAGTAATGTACTCCATGCTACACCATTAGAGGCTAGCCAGAGAGCAGGGCTAGGGTCAGGGGGATGAGAGAGGGATAGGGGAGGGGGGATGAGAGAGGGATAGGGGAGGGGGGAATGAGAGAGGGATAGGGGAGGGGGATGAGAGAGGGATAGGGTCAGGGGGATGAGAGAGGGATAGGGGAGGGGGATGAGAGAGGGATAGGGGAGGGGGGAATGAGAGAGGGATAGGGTCAGGGGGATGAGAGAGGGATAGGGTCAGGGGGATGAGAGAGGGATAGGGGAGGGGGAATGAGAGAGGGATAGGGTCAGGGGGATGAGAGAGGGATAGGGTCAGGGGGATGAGAGAGGGATAGGGGAGGGGGAATGAGAGAGGGATAGGGGAGGGGGGAATGAGAGAGGGATAGGGGAGGGGGGATGAGAGAGGGATAGGGGAGGGGGGATGAGAGAGGGATAGGGTCAGGGGGATGAGAGAGGGATAGGGTCAGGGGGATGAGAGAGGGATAGGGGAGGGGGGATAAGAGAGGGATAGGGGAGGGGGGAATGAGGCAAAGGGGCTGGAGAAGGGAAGAGGTTGAGGGTGAAGGAGTGAGGGATGCGGAGCTGGTTGGCAGAGGAGGGTAAGGGAAGAGAGGGACACTAGAGGGTTGGAAAAATGAGGAGAGGGAATGAAAGGAGCGAGTGACAGATGGGAGACGAGGACAGACAGAGCTGTTTGTGTGTGTGCGTGTGTGTAAAACTCCCTGGGCCTTGTTCTGTCAGGGAGCCAGCTGATGGATTTACCCCTCCCTGATCAAACACATCAATCAATAACACAGCATCAACACTACAGAGGAGCACAGCGACACAGACATGATTACTTAAAGTGCACTGCACACATACCATCTACTACCACTACAAGGGCATAACTGTACACAGCTCTCTGCCCCAGCCTAGCCAACTATCCCTCAACTATTATCTCCATTTTAAAATTGCTAGTGTATCAACCTTATACAAAATCTTCCTATATACCTTTGCTACAGTATATTTTTCCTCTCAACAATATTTCCTCTGCCCTTCCTAGATCATCCATCTCCTCTCAACAATCTTCCACGAGGTATCTGCCCTTTCTAGGGATACCAATTAAATTTCCCTTTGTTTTCATCCCAAGGACAATTGTTCTTAACTGTCTCAGTGGCCTCCACTTGTCCCCAGCAGCACATACTGTACATAGAGTCCAGTATGAGTTGTACATGGAGTGTCACTGATGGGATGTAAGGTGTTGCCAAGGCCACATGATCCACACAGACCTTGAGGAGCTCTGATTCCATTACATAACCTGGCTCGCTGTCTCGGTCTGATAATGAGAGAGGTCTAATGGCCAGCCCCTGCAGCCAATCTGGGGGAATGGTAATCGAGATCAGATGAAAACAGCCCCAATCTGTGAGGAGCCGATTTCTCTTGTAGTAGCAGCATGTTAGTTATAATTAAGGTAAATTAAAAGACTATGGAATCCAGTTGCAGCTGATGTGTGTTTTTGGGCTTACTCTCAGGACTCAATCTCTGTATGGTTGGTGTGCAGCGTCAATATGTCACACTGTAATCACCATGGCAAAAATCTGTCACTTCAGATGCCTGCCTCTTGACCCAAGGTCAAAATAAACTTTGCAGATGTGATTTACTGCCATTACCCATCTCCTGCACGAGAAGGGCTCTGATTGGCTAGTTCCTCTAGAGAGGCGATGTACTGATTAACGGGCAGGCTGATAGATGAGCTGTTTGATTGGCGAGACAATATATCTATCTGAATGGCATTGGCAGACTGGCTCCCTCATTCCAAACAGGGAAAACACACAAGAGGTAGGTATCAGGTCCCAACAGCCTTAAATAGTCACTGTTGTTCTCCTCTCCATCCCGTTCTTCCGTCCCAGAGCTCTCACTCCATTCAGTCCCTTTCAGACCAGTGGGCTGGAGAGAGATGGCCAGAGAGGGGTCAACTCTCCACCAAAAACAGGCTTGCCCATAGTCCCTAAAATACTACAGTGAGGTGGAAGTGATTGGGGAGAGGATAACTCAGGAACAAACAGATGCTGTGCAGGACGCCATACCCCTTCCCCGGCCTAACCCCCCTCAGTCTCTGCCTTCGGTTGGCAGAGAGTCTCTGCCTTCGGGTGTCTGTTGGCAGCAGGACAGGGTTTGGGCTGATGTATAAAATTAGCTCAGACAAAGATTCAGAGGTTACACGTTTCTAATGAAGCTATTGATTTTTGATGAGCCAAAACAGAGAGCTTTTGTCTTTAGGAGCTGTCAGTGGATCTCTTTTCGTGACTTCACTGCATCACATTACCCAGCACTGAGACAAGCCAGAGACAAAACCTCGAACCAAAGCAGGATTGGGCCAAGACACATCAAGGAACCGTTCCACACAATACATGCAGAAACACCATGTCATGTCACCATCAGCTAGCAAAGTAGACACACACCCTGTAGACATATGATGAGACACACACACACACACACACACACACACACACACACACACACACACACACACACACACACACACACACACACACACACACACACACACACACACACACACACACACACACACACACACACACACACTGCAGTGAGAACCCTGGGGTTGAGACAGCTGTGAGTCCAGCTGCAGATAAAAACATGTGGAAGAGGTCTCTAGGCTGGGCATCCACCCTTCTCACCTCTCATCTGCCGTCCACACCACTACCCTTTTCCCCTCTTCATTCCTCCCTCTCCACAGAAACTTGCATTAATCAGTAGATTTGGTATTATTAAGTACGCCACATACAGTATGAGACACTACAGAACAGATATAGCACAGTCAAGTCAACCTACTTTTCATACTGAGTCACAGTGCCATAATCAGAAGTAGGCTATAGCTTACGTTTTCCAGCTAATGTCTCAAAAGTACTAATCATATAGGGCCCCCTCTCCATTACTTTATTACTTATCCAGTCGGTTAAGCGCTTAACATGGTGGTGACAGTCCTTCCCAGAGGCCTCTCTAAGAGCTTCTAATAATGGATCTCCACCCAAAACTATCGGATGTGCTGGGAAAATATCTAATACTGGTACTTGACTTTACAGTGGCCAAAACCAATAACCAATAAAGGTGAAGGCATTTTTTAACACTGAATTAAACAACCCAGTTAATTGTTTCATTTGACATTAAGTCGTTTATTAACATGTTCACAGATCTGTATGTGCGTGCTTTTAGCCAATTGATTTTCCGCTCGTTGTCAAGTCGTATATAATGTTTGGCATGACAACAAACAACAGGGGATTTGGCTAAATTGCTATTTTGGGTAATAAAGGCAAGCATGGCAGATGGGATGGCCATCTTGTGATGAGGTAATAGCCCTGCTGAAACCTGGCTAAACCCTACACTGAGGACAACCTCCACCTCTAACCTCTTACTGTAATATTTCATACAATCCTATAAACTGCAATTTCATCAATTTCTGTCTTTCTGTGACTGCTGCCTCTACTTGGCACCTTTTACACTGCAGGTACCTGTCATAAAGACAGCAGACTGTATGTTCCTGTTTCAGAATGTTCTTCCAGCATGGCGGTGGGTGGGATGAGGGGTGCTTACACATCAGCCCGACCTTGCTTCATCCTGCCTACTCCTCTGAGATGTACACACACACACACACACACACACACACACACACACACACAGGTCCCTTGGAATCTGGGACACTTCTGTTTGCGCCCCACACACACGTAAACATGCTCACGCCCATATATTGCTGTTCTTTTCATATATCAGCTTAGCAGGAAGACTGAATATAGGGCAGAATTCTTACACACAATAAACACCATGGTCCGGCCGACTGGGCTAGGGTAGACCTTTACACTCATTGAAAACGGCAGATTTGGACACTGAGAAGTGCCTAAATTAGAAGGCAATGGCTGCACAGTAAGATGCTATACATGAGGGCAGAGCTCAGGGTCTCCGCCTCACAGATATGGATGGGTTTTGACTGAGATCCATTCTGAGAACCGCGCGCGACAAGATCCCAGAAATGTTCCATACGCAGATAAAATGTATTTCTCACAATTTTTTGGCACAATTGCTATTTTATTTACATTTTTTATTAAATTTCGTGGTATCCAATTGGTTGTTACAGTCTTGTCCCATGGCTGCAACTCCCGTACGGACTCAGAAGAGGCGAAGGTCGAGAGCCGTGCGTCCTCCGAAACACAAACCAGCCAAGCCGCACTGCTTCTTGACACAATGCCCGCTTAATCCAGTAGCATCAATGTGTCGGAGGAAACATTGTACACCTGGTGACCGTGTCAGCGTGCACTGCGCCCAACCCGCCACAGGAGTCGCTAGTGCGCGATCGGACAAGAACATCTCTGCCGGCCAAACCCTCCCCTAACCCGGATAGGGTCCCCAAATATGGGAACTTTACATTTAAGAGGATTTATCCACTTCAAATAAGTGTAGCTGAATGGGAGGAGACAGGTTAAAGAAGGATTTTAAAGCAATTGAGACATAAATTGGTCTGTTCTGAGGGCAAAAGGGAGTGCAACTTAATATTAGGAAGGTGTTCCTAATGTTTTGTACACTCAGTGTACGATCACTATGTTTGATGTACAGTTACAATAAGACATGGCATTATAACCTGGGTTGTCCTGAACAGAATGTGCCCATGTTTATTGTATTGTGAAGAAAATTTGCCGCAGACCATACATTTGAATGCACTCATGACATTATATACGCACCAAAATAACGCACCAACAACGCACCAAAATAACGATCTGCTACTCTGAATTACCTAATGAAAGCCTAACACTGTAAGATCCTATTTTATAATTTAGCTAGTCATGTTGGCAATAGAACAAGCTTTCAAATGATGCCCACCTGACCCAGATTGTGATTTATAATGGAACGTTTTTGGATTGCATAAACAACAGCAGTAATTGTGTAAAGGCGGGGATGCAGGGCTGTGTTCCAACAACTATAAGAGTGCTTGCTCTAGTTCCTCAATGGCACAGCTAGGAGAGATAAAAAAAACACCTTATATTTGAAGACTCTTCTTTGAGTCAAAAGTGCATTTAAATTAATCAGAAACTGTGGAGGTGTGTGGCCACTTGGAAAAAACAGTTAGACCTCTTAAATCCTTTTAATTATTTTTCTTATGTTACACCTACCCCAAATATTCCAAGAATTTTCTCATCATGTTACTGAATGTATCCAGAGTATTTTCAGATTTCGTTATCAACAAATGCAGGGAAAAGCACAGTAAATGTAAAATGCACATGAAATCAACAGTGTAGTGTTTGGATTCAGTCTTGTCAGGTAAACTATTGTCTCCTCACCTTTAGTCTAATAATTTCTCTATAATCTCCAAACTGTTCCCATTTAATTGTTGTTTAGGGTATGTTGTGGTGAACTGTCATTACAATTGCTTCCTGGGAACCTGGGCCACTTTTGGAGTGGACAAGTGCTCTCAAATCGTTTGCTGATGTCAAATACAGATGACAATTATATTCCTAATAAAGCCAATTTAGCTAGCTAACATACACCTGGAGAATACAAGTTATATTCACTATGGCTAGCTAGCGTTAGGAACGTTTTCAATGAGAGCTAAATAACCAGCTAACTAGCAAACAATGAAAACAGTTTAATTTCCTAATTCAAAAAACACTTCAACAGAAATTAGACCGATGTTAATTTACCTTTATTTAAACAGGCAAGTCAGTTAAGAACAAATTCTTATTTTCAATGACGGCCTGAGAACAGTGGGTTAACTGCCTGTTCAAGAGCAGAACGACAGATTTGTACCTTGTCAGCTGGGGGGTTTGAACTCGCAACCTTCTGGTTACTAGTCCAACGCTCTAACCACTAGGCTACCCTTTAAAGCATTCTAGTACAGTTAAATAGTTGAAACACACACACACACACACACTGACCAAAAGGTTGTTTTGTTGGCATTTACGTATGTCCCCATTACCAGTAAAACATAATCAAAATCTATTTCTTTCACTTACTTGCTGTGATGTTTCGTTGTTCATTTGTTCAATCTCAACCAGGATTTCATCATACATGTCAAGCAGTGAAGTTTCAGCTCTGTCTGTCCGTGGCCTCTCTTCCTCGGTGCGCACTATCACTGTATCCGTTTCCATCTTGTCCAGCTGTGTCTGTAACATTTAACGTAAACCCTTTTTCTTGTCTGGATTGAATTAGTGATCCTTGTACCTAGCATCGAGCATGGTGGCGACACAGTAATGCGGGTCAGATAGAATGCCACCAAATCGCTTGTTCACAGCCTCTTGTAGAGTACTTTTGCAAGTTTTAACCCCACGGTCTGTGTCGGGCAGTTTTGTTGAGCAGGCGTTTCAATGCCATGACAGAGGGTATCATGTCTGCTGCAGACTCAGTTGATGAGCTTATTTCTTGAGTCAGTTGCTCGAATGGAGCTAGCTAGTGTGTTCATGTTTCCAAGTTTCAAACAGGTTCTCAAATTTCATTGAAATGGCAGCAGTGGTATGAGAACCAGCACATTCTTGAGCAATACAGCTTTCCTCAGTACGAAATTCTCGTCGACCCACTGTGCTGTCAGACTCAGCATGCTCATGGGGCTGACATCGCTGGTCCAAATGTCAGTCGTGAAGCTAATGGCAGTGATGCCTATAGTACGTAGCTCATGGATGTGCGTTTCAACAAAACTGTGTAACTCCGATAGGGCAACATCTAAAAAATAGGGCCTACTTGGTAGTATGTACCAGGGATCGAGGTGCTCGACCAGCCGGCGAAAGTGAACATCATCCATGACAGAGAGCGGTTGATTGTCAAGGGCAATGAATCCCATTATCTTGGCATTAATGGATTCCGCCTTTGAGTTGTCTCGCTGAAATGTTCTTACTCTTTCAAATGACTGCTCAACTTGAACTTGTTTAGTTGTTGGACGTTGGTGCTTAGTATTTTTCTTCTTTTGTTCTGAGTAGCGCTGTATTTTCCATGGCGTCATTAAGTCATCTACCTACGTTATATAGGTATGCACGTCATCTACCTACGTTATATAGGTATGCACGTCATCTACCTACGTTATATAGGTATGCACGTCATCTACCTATGTTATATAGGTATGCAAGTCATCTACCTACGTTATGTAGGTATGCACGTCATCTACCTACGTTATATAGGTATGCACGTCATCTACCTACGTTATATACATATACTATATACATATACTATATACTTACATCCAAGATGGCATAGCAGTTCAGACGTCTTTTGTCCTCGTCTTGTCGTGTCCCGTATATATATATTTACACATTTTTTTCATACATTTTTTTATTTATTATTATTATTATTTATTTTTTCTTCCATAAACTCATCTTCAAAACACTCTCCTGCAACCCGCCTCATCAATTTATATTTATAAAAAAGTATTATTTACCTCAAATCTGTAATCCTCCAAGAAGCTAGCCAGAAACTAGCCAGAAGCTAGCCAGGAGCTAGCCAGGAGCTAGCCAGAAGCTAATCCAGAAGCTAATCAGAAGCTAGGTCAGAAGCTAGTTAGCTTCTTAACTGGCAAATCGTTAGTATTCAGCTAACCACGGTTTGTGGTCATCAGCTATCCTTTAGCTCGATAATCTATCGCCAGTTTTGTACGGCGCAGCGCGGCTCAGAACGGAACATACCGGACCAATTTGTCTCTCCATGTCCCTGGATTTCTACCGCTAACTCTGGACATTCATACCTGGATCTGACGGCTTTCGTCGATTCCGGAGCAAACATCAATTATTCCAGAGCTAGCCAGCTGAAGAGTTCCATCAATCACTCCTGGGCTGCAGTCACCTATCCGGACCCGTTTTACTGCCTACGCGGAGCCCCACCGGGCCTTCACAACTGGACTGCCGACGTTATCTACCTGAAGGAGTTATCCGGCTGGCTCCTCCGTCGCAACGTTACCTGAACGCCCATCTGCGGTCTGCTAACCGTTAGCTGTCTTATCGGCTGCTATCTGAATAGACAATCGGACAATTTATTTATTTATTTGTATTATTATTATTTATTTTTTTCTTCTTGGGCCTCTAACTATATCTATTGTTTTTATTTTTGTTGTTGTTGTGTGATTTGGATTAATCCTCTCTACCACACGAAACGCCACTAATCTACTGACGGAACGCAAGAGGTGGCTAATAACAGACATCCATCCTATGCTAGCTTGCTACCGATGGCCTGGCTAGCTGTCTAAATCGCCGTGACCCCCAACCAACCTCTCCACTCATCGGACCCTGTTGATCACTCGACTAAGCATGCCTCTCCTTAATGTCAATATGCCTTGTCCATTGCTGTTCTGGTTAGTGTTTATTGACTTATTTCACTGTAGAGCCTCTAGTCCTGCTCACCATACCTTATCCAACCTATTAGTTCCACCACCCACACATGCAATGACATCTCCTGGTTTCAATGATGTTTCTAGAGACAATATCTCTCTCTTCATCACTCAATACCTAGGTTTACCTCCACTGTATTCACATCCTACCATACCTTTGTCTGTACATTATACCTTGATGCTATTTTATCGCCCCCAGAAACCTCCTTTTTACTCTCTGTTCCAGACGTTCTAGACGACCAATTCTTATTGCTTTTAGCCGCACCCTTATTCTACTCCTCCTCTGTTCCTCTGGCGATGTAGAGGTGAATCCAGGCCCTGCAGTGCCTAGCTCCACTCCTATTCCCCAGGCGCTCTCTTTTGACGACTTCTGTAACCGTAATAGCCTTGGTTTCATGCATGTTAACATTAGAAGCCTCCTCCCTAAGTTTGTTCTATTCACTGCTTTAGCACACTCTGCCAACCCGGATGTTCTAGCTGTGTCTGAATCCTGGCTTAGGAAGACTACCAAAAATTCTGAAATTTTAATTCCAAACTACAACATTTTCAGACAAGATAGAACTGCCAAAGGGGGCGGTGTTGCAATCTAGCTGTGCTCTGGACACCATATGTGAACTGATTGCCCCCCATCTATCTTCAGAGCTTGTGTTGCTAGGCGACCTAAACTGGAACATGCTTAACACCCCAGCCATCCTACAATCTAAACTTGATGCCCTCAATCTCACACAAATTATCAATGAACCTACCAGGTACCTCCCCAAACCCTTAAACACGGGCACCCTCATAGATATCATCCTAACCAACTTGCCCTCTAAATAAACCTCTGCTGTCTTCAACCAAGATCTCAGCGATCACTGCCTCATTGCCTGCATCCGTAATGGGTCAGCGGTCAAACGACCTCCACTCATCACTGTAAAACACTTCAGCGAGCAGGCCTTTCTAATCGACCTGGCCGGGGTATCCTGGAAGGATATTGATCTCATCCCGTCAGTAGAGGATGCCTGGATATTTTTTTTAAATGCCTTCCTAACCATCTTAAATAAACATGCCCCATTCAAGAAATGTAGAACCAGGAACAGATATAGCCCTTGGTTCTCCCCAGACCTGACTGCCCTTAACCAACACAAAAACATTGAACAGCCCCCGTGATATGCAGCTGTTCAGGGAAGCTAGAAACCATTATACACAGGCAGTTAGAAAAGCCAAGGCTAGCTTTTTCAAGCAGAAATTTGCTTCCTGCAACACTAACTCAAAAAAGTTCTGGGACACTGTAAAGTCCATGGAGAATAAGAACACCTCCTCCCAGCTGCCCACTGCACTGAAGATAGGAAACACTGTCACCACTGATAAATCCACCATAATTGAGAATTTCAATAAGCATTTTTCTACGGCTGGCCATTCTTTCCACCTGGCTACTCCTACCCCGGTCAACAGCACTGCACCCCCCACAGCAACTCGCCCAAGCCTTCCCCATTTCTCCTTCTCCCAAATCTGTTCAGCTGATGTTCTGAAAGAGCTGCAAAATCTGGACCCATACAAATCAGCCGGGCTAGACAATCTGGACCCTTTATTTCTAAAATGATCTGCCGAAATTGTTGCTACCCCTATTACTAGCCTGTTCAACCTCTCTTTCGTGTCGTCTGAGATTCCCAAAGATTGGAAAGCAGCTGCGGTCATCCCCCACTTCAAAGGGGGGGACACTCTTGAACCAAACTGCTACAGACCTATATCTATCCTACCATGCCTTTCTAAGGTCTTCGAAAGCCAAGTCAACAAACAGATTACCGACCATTTCGAATCTCACCATACCTTCTCTGCTATGCAATCTGGTTTCAGAGCTGGTCATGGGTGCACCTCAGCCACGCTCAAGGTCCTAAACGATATCTTAACCGCCATCGATAAGAAACATTACTGTGCAGCCGTGTTCATTGATCTGGCCAAGGCTTTCGACTCTGTCAATCACCACATCCTCATTGGCAGACTCGACAGCCTTGGTTTCTCAAATGATTGCCTCGCCTGGTTCACCAACTACTTCTCTGATAGAGTTCAGTGTGTCAAATCGGAGGGTCTGCTGTCCGGACCTCTGGCAGTCTCTATGGGGGTGCCACAGGGTTCAATTCTTGGACCGACTCTCTTCTCTGTATACATCAATGAGGTCGCTCTTGCTGCTGGTGAGTCTCTGATCCACCTCTACGCAGACAACACCATTCTGTATACTTCTGGCCCTTCTTTGGACACTGTGGTAACAACCCTCCAGGCAAGCTTCAATGCCATACAACTCTCCTTCCGTGGCCTCCAATTGCTCTAAAATACAAGTAACACTAAATGCATGCTCTTCAACTGATCGCTACCCGCGCCTGCCCAACATCACTACTCTGGACGGCTCTGACTTAGAATACGTGGACAACTACAAATACTTAGGTGTCTGGTTAGACTGTAAACTTTCCTTCCAGACCCATATCAAACATCTCCAATCCAAAGTTAAATCTAGAATTGGCTTCCTATTTCGCAACAAAGCATCCTTCACTCATGCTGCCAAACATACCCTTGTAAAACTGACCATCCTACCAATCCTCGACTTTGGCGATGTCATTTACAAAATAGCCTCCAATACCCTACTCAACAAATTGGATGCAGTCTATCACAGTGCAATCCGTTTTGTCACCAAAGCCCCATATGCTACCCACCATTGCGACCTGTATGCTCTCGTTGGCTGGCCCTCGCTTCATACTCGTCGCCAAACCCACTGGCTCCATGTCATCTACAAGACCCTGCTAGGTAAAGTCCCCCCTTATCTCAGCTCACTGGTCACCATAGCATCTCCCACCTGTAGCACACGCTCCAGCAGGTATATCTCTCTAGTCACCCCCAAAACCAATTATTTCTTTGGCCGCCTCTCTGCTGCCAATGACCGGAACGAACTACAAAAATCTCTGAAACTGGAAACACTTATCTCCCTCACTAGCTTTAAGCACCAACTGTCAGAGCAGCTCACAGATTACTGCACCTGTACATAGCCCACCTATATTTTAGCCCAAACAACTACCTCTTTCCCTACTGTATTTAATTAATTTATTTATTTTGCTCCTCTGCACCCCATTATTTTTATTTCTACTTTGCACATTCTTCCATTGAAAATCTACCATTCCAGTGTTTTACTTGCTATTTTGTATTTACTTTGCCACCATGGCCTTTTTTTGCCGGTACCTCCCTTATCTCACCTAATTTGCTCACATCGTATATAGACTTGTTCATACTGTATTATTGACTGTATGTTTGTTTTACTCCATGTGTAACTCTGTGTCGTTGTATGTGTCGAACTGCTTTGCTTTATCCTGGCCAGGTCGCAATTGTAAATGAGAACTTGTTCTCAACTTGCCTACCTGGTTAAAAAAAGGTGAAATAAAAAATAAAAAATATAGGTATGCACGTCAGCTTCGACATCGGTTTTGCACATCGGCGTTAAACTAGCAGTCGGGCCGATGCTGATGTTGGCATTTTTTAGCTAATATCGTCCGATTCCGATATGATTACTGATATAACGTGCATCCCTAATTTAAACTATTTATTTTTGAAAACTCTCAGTTTTTGCCATAGCCCTTATTGGCTTCTAAGGGTTTGAAAGGTGAGCAAGCCTGTCCGAGGTGTCAGACTTGATGACAGTTGCAATCCATCGGAGCGCTGTGATTGGTTGAGGCAGGGCTTAGCGAAGGGTCAATTGGCACACACAGATATAGCACAGTCATTATGCAAGCAGTACGTAGCAGTTTCAGCAAGGCTTCTAAAAATGTTAATGCAAAATGTTAACTGCTTGGAATTCCACTTACAGAAGGTCTAAGACAGTGCACATCCCTGGTCATTGAAACATTTATTTGGTCATTTTTAGTCATCTCTGTGCCTCCACCTATGAAGGAAGAGATCATCCTCAAGGCCAAAGCAATTCTAGAAAGAGTGAATGCCTCTGAGGTCACACTGTAATGGTTTTATCATTACAGGACTGCATCCAGGAGGTTATATAAAAGAGGAATGAAGCCATATCATCTCACACACACACACGCGCGATTGCACATACAAACGGACACGCGCTCACACACACAACGCATTAGCAGGTCTTGAGTCTAGTATTGTATTAAGTCTACACCCTGTAGAAATAGGAAAATGTACTACAGCCCAATGCATTGCAATGAAAACACACAAAACATTCTACAGCATCCCTATATTTGATAATACTTTCTCCACTTGTCTCAGCCAACCTAAAACACCAACTGATCTGTAAATTGTGATGATTGAGAAGATGCATTCGGAAACTATTCAGACCCCTTAACTTTTTCCACATTTTGTTACATTACAGCCTTATTTTAAAATGTATTAAGTATTTTTTC